>NC_137866.1:8987850-9032850 GCF_963924005.1 Protomyctophum bolini
TTGGTCAGCTGATTGCCACATCAGCGAATGACATGTGTCTTCTTGCATAACACTGAATGAGCCCCTCGAGTATATCTGACTGAACTAACTCCGCAAGCTACGTCGCTATCATTAATAATAATGGACTGCTTGCTTATTGTGAATCATCATCTCTCATGGGTAGAAATGTCATATGTCCAAAATTGTAGATCAGCTATTTCCACTATTGTTACATGTTTAACATGTAACATCAATAAATATGTCAGATATTTCTTTGTATACCGGTATTTAAGTTATTTGTCATGCCTGCCGTGTGCATTTTCTAATTTGAAGCCTAAAAGGCAAAGAGAAATTACATTTGTGTTCATATTTTCTAAAGTTCACAATTAAGCAATTATTTGTGTGACAATTAATCGTCAACTAAAATTTCTAATCGTGACAGCCCTAGCTTTTGTGTGACACTAGATGGTGTGATGAAGTTAATTTACGGAACAAAAAAATGGAGATAATAGGTTTCTGCCCGTCAGTGACAGAATGAAACCAGAGGCAGGTGAATTAGTGCCACACTCACAGAGCGACAGAATGGAACCAGAGGCAGGATAATTAGTGTCACACTCACAGAGCGACAGAATGGAACCAGAGGCAGGAGAATTAGTGTCACACTCACAGAGTGACAGAATGGAACCAGAGGCAGGATAATTAGTGCCACACTCACAGAGCGACAGAATGGAACCAGAGGCAGGATAATTAGTGCCACACTCACAGAGCGACAGAATGGAACCAGAGGCAGGATAATTAGTGCCACACTCACAGAGTGACAGAATGGAACCAGAGGCAGGTGAATTAGTGCCGCACTCACAGAGAGACAGAATGGAACCAGAGGCAGGTGAATTAGTGCCGCACTCACAGAGCGACAGAATGGAACCAGAGGCAGGATAATTAGTGTCACACTCACAGAGCGACAGAATGGAACCAGAGGCAGGATAATTAGTGCCACACTCACAGAGCGACAGAATGGAACCAGAGGCAGGTGAATTAGTGCCGCACTCACAGAGCGACAGAATGGAACCAGAGGCAGGATAATTAGTGCCACACTCACAGAGCGACAGAATGGAACCAGAGGCAGGATAATTAGTGCCACACTCACAGAGCGACAGAATGGAACCAGAGGCAGGTGAATTAGTGCCACACTCACAGAGCGACAGAATGGAACCAGAGGCAGGAGAATTAGTGCCACACTCACAGGTCTGCGGATGAAGAACATGGTGATGGCTCCGACCAGAGGCAAGTCTCCAATGAGGGGTTCCAGGATGACACGCAGCTTCCCATGGAGCTAAGAGTGGAGGAGGTTGAACACGGCATGAGTCAATGACACAACTACAACTCTTCCCATGGAGCTAAGAGTGGAGGAGGTTGAACACTGCATCAGACAATGACACAAACTACAACTCTTCCCATGGAGGCTTATTAGTTTAACTTTTTATGTAGTTTGTTGGTTATTATACTTTTAATTTAATTAATTTAATGTATTTTCTTTTTAAGGTATTAAAAGGGGCTTAAACATTTTACTCGGTTTACTGTCATCTGGGGACCTCTCGGGACCAAAATCACCGACACACAGGTTGACAACCACTGATCTAACGGAATGACGTTAGAATCTGTTAACGATAGCTCTTGAACTGTAATTACCTGGATTCCTTTCACTCCGGCTTTGCAGTAGTATTTACTGATTTCCACATTGATCTCAACATCGCCAGCGTAGCTGCGGGACAAGACAGGGAGGAATTAGAGCTCAATCACTTGTCCAATGTCAAAAAATATGACATGACAGAGACGGTAATCAATCATACTTTACCTCACAAACAAATCCAGCAGCACTTGACTCTTATCGTGTTCCGTGTGGGCCTTTATCCCAACCACCTTTATTGCCTGTTAAACATAACAGCTGCTATTAATCGCATGAACTCTGGTGTCCCTATTTTGGGGGTCATGCGTTGTTGATTTTAGACTAAAACTAAGACGAAAAATGTTCGCCGACTACCTTTTTTCACTGACGAAAACTGAATGGAAACTAAAATTAAGACTAAGCTATGATGACTAAAAACTATGACTAATACTGACAATTTTGTCAACAAATTAAAAAAATAGCCGATCTACAAGATAGCTGATCACACTGGTGTCATGTCATTATACTGCAGGTTGACCTGCAAATAATCGGATATCGGTCATAATTTCAATACTGTGCATCTCTAAAAAATAACATAATCGAATCACAACTAAACCAAGATCAGAGCAATTCATACTAGTGTACTAATAGAACTACACCCCCATGTCAAAAAGAGGAGACGCTCCAGGTCAAACAGCTACCGTACCTTGTCTCCCAGGTTGACCTTGGTGAAGCTGAGGGTCTTCAGATAAGGGTTAGAGTTCTGGATGGCAGGAGCGATGGTTTTGACCAGCAGCTTCTCCAGATACTGGCCGACAAACGGCCATGCCTGTTGCAGTATCTACAGAACAGGAAATCCAGTCATTTGTTTTGTTTTTTTTGCATAAATGAATCAGAAAGCAGAACTTTCCAAAAGACAGTTTGAGGAAATGCTTAAATGACAATATTACTTCATTGTATGCATTTCTGTGGGTGACAATTAATTCAGTTTAAACTGTTGTATTGGACTGATCTGCTCCACAGCAGGGGGTCATAAACTCCTGCTGCTGTCATGGCCTTGGAGACCAAATATCCATAGCCAAATATCCATAATCGGATGTTACAATGACAAAATGCTGTGTGTGGTGTCTTGACCGGTTGTTGTTCTCTCGGTCGGTGTTGGCGAGTATCGCAGCGCCTGCTGTCGGCCGTTGAAAACGGGGCATTAATACTTCTTTGGGAACTGGACATTTGTTATATCACAACGCCCTCTGTGTTCACTCTGGGAGGCTAATTAATTGTTGGCATGGATAAATAATGAGAAAACTATAAAGCTAATTTAGAACATTAGGTTTAAAATGAGAACATTTAGAACATTAGGTTTGACATTTCACTTTATAACTGAACTAATAGTCAACTTAAGATATTTTCACATCCTGCAGTGCAAGCCGGCCTCTTTTTGCAGTTTGCACACATATCTCCTCTTACAGGAACTATAATGCAGGGCACACGGCCAAACCAACCACAATTTCATTCCTGTTGCGCCGAAAACCATGTATCTCCATATTCTACTTTTGCAACTCACAACATGTCGTAACAGTACGTGTCGGGTGTAGACATATTTAACCAATGAGAGGTATTCAGAAGCGCTTGTGACTGTAACAGGCTGTATCAACTCTGTATAATAATATAGACGAGACTGGCGTGTATCCTTAAGTGTGGCTTTATTGACAACTCTTAATAATGTAACACCTGAACCTGGGTCCTTATTGACAACTCTTAATAATGTAACACCTGAACCTGGGTGCGTCACCTAACGTGTCCCCCGTACCTGCACACATAGGTTCCTATGCATATCTCCACAGTGACTATAACTATACTGGATCCAATTGAACACAGGTCCTTTTTTACATTTCCTGAAAAGTATCAGTTTTGGACAAACAAGGTTTCTGCCCGACAGCAGCAATACACCGTTGACACTAGAGTTCAACCGCTCTTCACGACGTGTGATGTTTATAGGCTCAGCATCCGCGTGAGAGGTCTGAGAGTAAGGTGCTAAACGTCCTCCTCATCATCTACACGTCAGCCCTCTCACGTCCAGCTCAAAGAAAGACCACGCTGGCAACAACAGACCTGAATTCTTTGTGGCTTCAAGCTACAGTGGACTCCTACTGTATGCATGCACAGTGGTGGGAAAAGTACTCAATTGTATTGTATTGTAAAGTATCAAAAAGTTAATGTCAAGCCCTGCAAAATGTGCCATTTTAAGTTTTGAACTCCGACTTTTAAAGATGGAGTGCCACAATTTTAGTGTTTTTCCAGTTTTTCATGTGTCTATGAGGTGACAGTACTTCATTAGACACCCTGGAGTTGTTTTTATGTGCAATGGTGGATTAACTTTGTATTTAGGGTTTGTTCCTGGAGGCTGAACCCTTGACAGTCAAACGGGCCAATGAAGTAAACAGTAATATAGTGACACCAGTCACACCACACTATCAGCCCCTCCCCTAACCTCTCCCCCTTTATCATACAACTACAGCTGTGGGTGCGGCTTCAGTTCAGGTGGATCACCAGTGCCACCCATCACCACCCACCAGGCAAACCAGGCATACTTAATGAACTTGTGGGCGTGTCCACATGAAAGCATGATTTTAACAAATACTGTACACTTTTTGGAAAAAGTTCTTCCCCCTTATATTGTAATAATACCTGATGATCATGTTTTAGGGTGGAAAAAATTGTGGCACTCCATCTTTAAAGTGAACGCGTATAATTGTCATTTTTCTGGATTTTTAGCTGCGTTTTTCAGAAAAACGTGTCCAGTGTGCAACCCCACCTTCACTCCCAATTTTCTGCTGTAGTCTGAAAACTCCCCTCTTTAAACTCCACCTTAGCGCGCACTGGCCCGCACTTGCCCTCACCTCGATGACCTTGCGTGCAGGCTTATGCAAAGGCTAAAATATGTCATTTAGATAGCATGTTATGTAGACAAATGCCAGGTCATTATTGATCTATAGCATTTATAGTGGCAATGTACGGATATTCTACTGTTAGACGGAGAATAGGTTCTTAGTTTACTTATGATCCTAGATCACTATTTCTATGCATTTGATGAATACATCAAATGCATAGAAATAGTGATCTAGGAAATAGTGATCTTGCTTATTGTAAATCGCTCTGGATTAA
This sequence comes from Protomyctophum bolini, assembly GCF_963924005.1. Lineage (NCBI taxonomy): Eukaryota > Metazoa > Chordata > Actinopteri > Myctophiformes > Myctophidae > Protomyctophum > Protomyctophum bolini. The sequence continues at coordinate 8,992,661 of NC_137866.1, forward strand.
GAGTGTCTGCTAAATGCCTACTTTTCAGGAAATGGAAAAAAAATTGTTTAGTTATTTCTACTTTTGCGCTGCTACTTTATACACTGTCATAAAAACAAAGATTGTCATAAAATAGGGCAATCACGTATGAAAGAAATCCCCATAAAAAAGATGAATAGATTTCTAGCCAACAGTGACAATATGGGACATTACCCCCATGAGGTTCACAGTGACGCAGTGCTGCAGCCTATGAAAAGCAAAACATCACATGATGATTCTGACTGCCATTCAATCCACACATACAGTACCAGTATGCATTAATTTGTCGAATACAATAGGTTATGTTACGGTAATAATGATATGCAGGGAAACCTGGGAGTGAGTTACAGTATATAATAGTATATAGTCTTTCTTTAGCCCGCCAGGCGTGGGTGTTTGCAATTTGACCACACGTATAGGCGAAGTAAAGGAGCCGTGAAAGACGACCCTCCGCAAGACCACCCTCCTACAATAGGGGCTTTTGTCATTACATTTTCCCTTCCAGAAGGGTGTCCTGTTCACATGAATGCCAGTCCGGCGGTGCTGATGCTGTGCTTTTCCTGTATCGGGAGAGAGAGACAAGCTGCAGTCCATTTACAGAACGGCTGAGATATGATCTGAGCCCCTCTCTCTGGCTCTTAATCACAGCTAGATAATCTACTCTAAACTGGCGCTGCAGGGAAACCAGGCCACAACATAAGAGCATGTGGGTCATGCACACACACACACACACACACACGCACACTGGAGGAGCGTACACACACATACAGTCTCACACGCATGCACGCACACAGTTGGAGAAAACGTACCTTATTAAGCCACTCGACCTTTTCCACATCGGGGAAGTGGACCTGTAGAGGAACAAACAGTGACATGATGTAAACTAGCAGAGCTGACACTGAAATAGCTACAAGTCTTTATAGATGTAAGCCTACAGCGACAGCATTAAGACATCTTGCATAAACATGAGACTTATCTTGATCATGTCATGTCAAGTATTTTAGTGTCAAGTCTTTATAGATGACAGCCTAGTGACAGCAATGACAGCATTATTATTAAACCTGACAGTTATTTAGATAATTTATGAATTGCGCTATGGCTTTGATTTGAGCTACAAAGAAAAAAGAAAAGAAAAAAAGAAACATCCCCATTGTAACAGGCTGTATCAACTCTGTATAATAATATAGACGAGACTGGCGTGTATCCTTAAGTGTGGCTTTATTGACAACTCTTAATAATGTAACCCCTGAACCTGGGTGCGTCACCTAACGTGTCCCCCGTACCTGCACACATAGGTTCCTATGCTTCTGACACCATGTAACAGGCTGTATCAACTCTGTATAATAATATAGACGAGACTGGCGTGTATCCTTAAGTGTGGCTTTATTGACAACTCTTAATAATGTAACCCCTGAACCTGGGTGCGTCACCTAACGTGTCCCCCGTACCTGCACACATAGGTTCCTATGCATATCTCCACACCCATAACATACAGTAGGTGAGTAGGGACTGGGAGTAGGCCATCAATTTATCTACTTCCACAAGATGTTTTGATTGTTTTAATCTTCATCTTCATCTTCATCTTCATCCAGCAACAGTTGTAAGCGCCTTGTCAGACATAATCTCCTTCTGTACTCCATCCCTCTGAACGCATATCACATGACCATTATCGTACACTGGGAATGTGTGTGCCCGACTGCCCGGTACATCACATTTGACATTTGACATGCAAAGAATGTTTCGCTTTTCTGTGGATGCAATCGGCGGGTTTAGCCAGGGCAGGGGAGTTCAACTCATTTTAGGTCACAATAGTTTTTGCGAGAGAAGTGAGACGTAAGTGCAGCATTTTAGAATGTAAGACATTGTAGTTAATTTATGCCATAAGGGGAATGTTGGATTTAAGGATTTGTTATTCCTGCACTCAAGTACAGTTCAATATTAATATTATTATAAACCTGCACCAAAGATGTGGATAATTTGAGTGATCGGATCCTTTTTAAGTCTACAATACATCCTAGAAGCACCTTCAATATACTTTTAAGCCATTTCTTATCTCCTTTGAGCACTCGGTTGGCCTTCCTGTTTTTTGGTTCAACAGTCTGATCAGCGACGGCTCCAGAAAATTGTGCAACTGAGCATTAGTCAGGCTTACTGTACGATGAAGGTTGAAAATAGGTGACGTGTTCCTTAAATTATAGGGTCTGTAATTGCACTAGCTGTGCGCTATAATGGATTTAACTAACCATGAAGAGGAGGAAACTTTAGATTTAGAGAATCTACGGGTTCTTCGGGAAACAAGCCCCAATAAAGAAGCTGTGGTTTATTTTAGAATAACTAAGCGGTGGGGTGCCCTCTGGCCTATAGCCCAGGCACATACCACATATAGGCACATGCCTGACAGGGTGTCACGGATCTGAATCCTGACGACCTTTGCTGCATGTCATTCCCAGTCTCTCTCTCTCTCTTCTTGAGCCCTGTCTATCTCCACTGTGTCTTATCAATAAAGGCCTGAATGAAATGAAATGACTAAGGGGTGTTATTAGAACTAGAACCCCTTAGCTTTTCTAAAAGAAAAAGCATTCTATGAAATGTTATGAAATGCTACCAAATATGGCAACATGTAAATCAAATCACATTTCACTCAAAACAGTTTTGATTTTATTTTTAATAATAATAAAGAATACAGGGGAAGGGAAGGGAAAAAAAGTCCATCCAAACATTTAGGATTTTTAAATAAGATGCAGGAGCATAGCAGGGGATCCACAGTCCGCAGGGACAGGGTTGAAATGGGGCGAGTGGGACCAATAATGAGCCGTCGGAACAATGACCTGCATAGCAGCTGGTATCTGTTCCTAGATCACTATTCTTCCAGAATATATTGTGCCAGTGGGCTCATTGTCACACCTCTACGAACACAACTAGAGCCTGAGCAACCATGGAAACCAGCCCTTAGGGCTTTTTTGTGTTATCCTTTTAGCATCATTGCATAATGGTACCACTGGTACTATTTGCAAACTGAAACTGTTAATAATGTATTCAATCAATCAGTGTTCGGGGCGAGCTCTAGGGGTTAACCGTGCGTCTTTCTCAGGAAAGGTGTCAGGAGGAAAAGCGGTGACCTGACCTTATGTTTACTAGATGGCCCCTCTACCCACTAAGCAAAGCCCGCCCTCAAGTTAGTATACTCACACAACCATGAGAGTGCTTGGTTGATAAATATATTCTATCTATCTCTCAATGGGCCTCATTCACGAAGCTCTTCCAATTCTAAATCTTACACAATTGGGAATGACCAATTCCTTTTCTTAGTAGAATGCCCCCCACTGCCCCACCCCCAGCCCTCCTTTCTCTGTAACCTTATTATGTGTCACTAAAGACTGAGCTTCAGTTGTCAAAACAAACTGATTGGACCCCTCCTTGGCCTGGGGCCCAAGATGACCCACCTATTTCACATTTTGCTGAACGGCTCAAATGGGATTGACTTTCAATATAGTCAAAGGGGCTCTGCCCTCAATACCCTCATATCTGACTAAACTACCGGTACCTCAAACACGTGAGTGACGTCCTTTTATTTATTTTTTACAAAATGGAGAGAGAGTGTGCATCACCACACACTATATGCCACACACAATATGCTTTAATTAAGGGGCTGTTTAAAATAACAAGCAAGTTGATAATTCAATATATGTTTGGAGTGGAGCTGCAGCTCTGTTAACCCCCACATCCCTGTGATAATGATATAGAATAGAATCAATAGATGATATAAAACCTCCCCACTGCAATGTCACGGTGCCTTTGTAATCTGTGAATTAATCGCAGTTTGTTGACTAAAATGCAGAGTGGCTTATTTTATTTGCTCTGTTTACTGATCAGCCCTGCGAGCTGATAAAAAGAGATAAAGACAGAGAGAAAGCAAGATTGTCAAGATATGAGTGTTCGATCCAAGTGGAAGGATGACAAAGAGGTTAGAGTCATCCAAATGCAATGAAGCACTAGGACGTTATACTGAAAAACGACAAAAACAAACATATGATGCAGAATGACAGACTGTGAAAAACAAACACAGGGGTGTTTAAATACTTAGACAGGACAAACAGGGTACAGGCGAGCACTAAAGACAAAACTGCAACTACGAAACAAAGAATACAATATTGCTTCAAAAATAACTGAATATAGACTGAATATTAACACTATTAACTATAACTATGAAACAAGGAACACAAGAAGACTAGGAAGACAGATGATGATGCAGATCCTGATGGAGATAGTAATGGAGAGGAAGCAGTGGGAGATAGCAATGGAGTGATAGAGATAGTGATGGAGTGATAGGGGAGAGGGGGAGATGGAGAGATACTGTATAAGGATGCATGGTTAACGGATTGGCTGATTAACTAGCTAGATGGCTGGTTGGTCGGTTGGTGTACAAGCTCTCTGGTTAACTAGCTATGGTTGATTGGTTAAATGTAAATTGTTAGCTGGTTGGTTTTCTGGTTGTCTTGCTGGTAGGTTAAAAAGCTGGTTGGTGGTTGTTTGACTGCTGTCTGGTTATGCGTTGCACCACTGTGTGTGTGACTGTGTGTGTGTGTGTGTGTGTGTGTGTGTGTGTGTGTGTGTGTGTGTGTGTGTGTGTGTGTGTGTGTGTGTGTGTGTGTGTGTGTGTGTGCGTGTGTGTGCGTGCGTGTTTCTGGTACGATATCACACCTCCTCCACCTCATTAAGTATCGGTTCCTGTGTAAACCACCTGCGCCTGTAGTGTCAACATTTCTGAGTAAACCTAGCGGCTATTTTCAAATGGCTGTGCTGAAGTGGTTATGTTCCATACTATACACGTTTTTCCCTGTTTTAATTATTTCTTAACTGTATGATTTATTGTTTTGCATAGAAGTGTATAATTGTATGTCTTTAAATGTTCTGATTAATTGAAAATGGAAGACCCTGATGTAAACAAGTCGTAGTGCTTTTTCTGGTTTCATCCTCGTAGCAGATTTTGTATTGACCTGTACCTTCGTTGAACTGTACCCATTCTACAAACTGTTAATAAAAATGTTCAATCGATCAATCAATCAATGTTTTGTAATAATAATCTAAATCTACAAAGTAACTACATCTACGGTAGTAACTAAAGTTTTCAATTAAATAGTGGTGGAGTAAAAGTACTATATTTCGAGTGGAGTAGAAGTAAAAGTATTGGAAATACTCAAGTAAAGTACAAATACCTCAAATTTGTCTAACAGATAGACAGAAAAGAAGAGACCATGGTTAGTTTCCATGGCAATATGTTGCACTATACTGACAGAGGTGATTCATCGTTCCCCCAGGTCACTGCTCAGCATCGATAGATTGAGGATGCTGCTGTGACTCCGCATTCCTCTGTCTCCTCTGACAGGGCTGTTCATGTTCACTCGTACTGCATGGGTTCCTATCCCACCGGGGAGTTGATTTCATTCCAGGATCCTCGTCATAGATGAATGCAGCTGACAGATCCGAGGCCGATTCTACAAATCACACGCAGAGGCCTGTGCGCCGTCAGTGCGTCTATGAATCGAAAATCACCAGAAGAACTACAAGTTCTCCGGATACCGTACTAATCAGGCAAGCAGTATAGCTGAAATAATGTCTATATTGGTGATTATGCTAATGACGGAATTATGCAAATCATGGAAATTGTCCAACATAAAATATGCAAGTTGACATCTGGCAGTTTCTAAAACCTTGCTTGACCCATGCTTGACCCATACTGCACATTTCTAATATAAAACGTACTCAACATTTTGACTACAATGGAATGGAACTACAATGGAATTTTTACATTCGCTGGGTTAAATGACCCGTCATTTAATGCTGTGTATGTGAATAAATGTTTCAATGCACTCTCACTTCTGGCCTCGGGCCTGTATCTCTATTTACTTGCTATGATAAGCTCACTGACTACACTGCACTACACCTACACTGACTGCTTGACAACTGATCAAACAAATGGTTTCATTTCCTAAACTCCAGTAATCTGTCACATGTTGCAACATCGTTACTGTCTCAACTCAACTCATGAGACATAGTCATGAGATATGGTTGAAATTAGGTTTAATTTGAGAGCTTTCAGTTGAACCTACGGAAACAGCGGGTGCAGTGGGTGGGGTGCTAAAAAGTGAAATGAAATGGTGAACCTGCTCAAACACAAACACGCATGATGTGCATAATCTAAGTGCACAAAACTATTTTAAGGTCAGTCATCCGCACACCAATTCAACTCCTTGCAACTACTTGCAACTCCTTGCAACTACGTGTAACCACTAACCATTAACCCCAATAGGCATCAATCTGCAAGTTGTCAGTCCAGACTGCAATGGGGTCTAAAACATTTTTGCTGCAAGGAGTTGCATTGGTGTGTCGTAGACTGCCCTTAAAACTGTTTTGGTTGCAAGGAGTTGCGACCAGTTGCATTGGTGTGGTCTGGCCTTTACTCTCCAAAATCAGGATGGGCATTGGAGCCAATAATCTGGCATTGATCAGGCTCTACACACTCTTCTCCTGATATGGTAGGCCTACTGATCCCCCTCTGCTAAATGTTTATGAATTGTCAGGCTTTGGAACACCAGATATGGTCAAAAAGCTGCAGCGCTACCGCTTCAACCATGCAGGAAAAGGAAGAACACAGACACACCTCGGAAGACTGTGATGCTGTAAGATATTTTGATAAATAAATGACACACTTGTTTACATAATTAGTACACAAAGATTTTGTCATTCTTCTGATTGGTTTGTACTGCCACGTTATTTTACGTCAAGTTCATTCACATTCCTCAGTTTGGCACTTGGTTTAGACTCGTCTACACTCATTCCTCAGGCACTGCACATTAGGAATGTCCAAATATAGGCCCTGCTACAGTAGTGCCAAGGGCAGATCACACTAGAAAACCACTGTGCTTGCCAGTGTGGAGAAAAACATAATGAACAAAAGGGACATTGACAATGTCTGTGCAAGTTACCTTGGAGAAAGAGGCAGTTCTGGACTGCATGCTCTGTGTGTGGTAAATGGTGCATTCAGAGATTGTGCATTACATTCACCCATTCACACACACATTCATACACCGATGATGAAGTGGAAACCATACAAGGCACCTGCACTGAGATTGAGAGCAATTACGGGTTCAGTGTCTTGCTCAAGGACACTTCGACACAACTCTGGGGGAGCCTGGGATCGAACTGGCCACTCTTCCCCTAAACCACGCCCCGTTATGTGTGTGTGTGTGTGTGTGTGTGTGTGTGTGTGTGTGTGTGTGTGTGTGTGTGTGTGTGTGTGTGTGTGTGTGTGTGACAGACAGACAGACAGACAGACAAATAGACAGAGCCATTCAATGGGATAGATCAGATATCAATATTTAGTATGAATTTATGTTCATACTTATTTACGTTCATATCGTGCTTTTACTTGTGGGCAGTGGGCACCCCACCCCATGGAGACTAATTGCAGAATAGAATCGTAAACAACTGAGGCCATATAGTAGCCTATTGACATGTGCGTCAGAAACGCGCACGATACATTTTGAGAGTACATGCACATTAGGGTTAGGTTTGGCTTACCCATGAAGGCACGTCCCGTTTAGTTCTGTAGACCTTTTCCGCGATGAATTCCCCCTGGTTCTCCAAGAGGTACATCGCAGACTTGAGCCGCATCACTTTCTCCAGCCGACTGTGTTTCCATCCGATGTAGACCATCAGAACCAGCAGGACCAACGTGATGCTGAAGCCAAAGTATCCGGCCAGGTACACTGGCAACAGTGCGCCTAGGCATTTTGCAAAAGACCACAGAACACTGACTGCGCGTTCACCTGGTGGTCGTGGCGGCGCGATCGTCTCTGACGAGGCCGGTTCTGCAGACCCCTGTCCGCTACCCGCACTCGACCCCGCATCCGAGGATGACATCGCAAGCTCTAGCCTATACTCTTCTTTCTCCTTTGAATTCACTATAGTTCCGTATGCTGCTGCTGCCCAGTGCCCACCCAAACGTCTCTCTCTGCTCCTGTGTCAGCGATCGAGGGCCGGATCAGAGAAAACTTGTTCTGAAAAGCGTTGACATTTAATCCAAGAAAACGGCGCCCGATCGATTAAAGCATTATCACGGTTCCATTTGATAGCGCTCCCTAACCGCGCTACTGTTAATTGTTCGTGTTTCCCATGCAAATGAAATGCCAGATCAGCCTAGACCTGTGCGGGCGTGCTCAGCCTGAAGCGAAGCCCTCCTTCTTCTGCTTTGCAGGAAATCCAATAGAAACTAAACCCTAGAATTAACTTGCTCTTAGAATAGTTTTAGCGTCCGTGTCACGACGCACGGGCGGAGCGTAATATTTACGTCTCTGAAGTCTGAAATGATAGCAGCAGACTATAACGGAATAGGAGGAACATTGAGGAAATCAGCAGGGGTTATAAGATGCCATGCAGTGTGAAACGCATATCATAATCATACTATCTATTCTATACCGTATTTCTTTTTTTTAACATATTGTCCGTTATGAAGCAGTGCGTAATCACGCACGCGCCCAACGCGCCTCCACTGCGGTAGCTTTTTTTTTACACAACAAAGCCTGATAACAGCATTAAATATCCTACCAATTATGGACATTCATTCCTAACCTCAGACAGCAAAATGGTATATGGTTTCATGAATAGATATTGTGCTCCCATATCCAGCAGTCCACGTTTACTCCCGATAAGGGGCCAGCATCAATAATGCGTTGCAATGTTAAAGGACCACTTCACCACTTTTCATGCAACTTGTCTTCATATAATTAGTCCTAAATAATTAAACATTTTCTACTCTGTGTGTTGGAGGGCGGGAGGGAGATATTTTTTAAATATATTTACGGTATATTTTTATCATGAGAAAGATGGCTTCCATTTTCGTATTACTTTTGTTTGAACTGCCCACAGCCCTCCATGAGACACGGACTGAATAGAACAAAATGGTGGCATTTTATCATAAACATTCCTGAGGACCAATTATATGAAGGCAAGTTGAAAAGTGGTGAAGTGGTCCTTTAACGCACCACTAAATGCAGGTGAATTAAATAGTCTGATGTCCAGGGCCAGGCAGTCCAACTTAATTTGCCACACAGAATGAATCCAGTGATGAATATGGATCAGATAAGGTACACGGGCTGACACAGTTAGAACATGCAAACTGTGGTAACTTCATAGAAAGAGTAATATGCGTAGAGTTATTTACAATCAGTCCTGTACATACAATGTCTCTGTTAGGAGCTGTCAAGACCCCAGGGGTCACGGGACAGTTCTAATCTTGATGAAATATCTCAACTGTGTTCAGGGAGCTTCCTGCTCTGTTCTCTAGCCTACAATGTATTTGTGATTGAATCAGTTAGACCTGTTAATAATATATTACATTCTACCTTTGTGACATGTGTTAAATAAGGTTCCGCATACTTTATAATATAGTATTGATATTTAGTTAGTCCTATTGATATAAACCGTATAGTCACTGTGCCACATGAGCTACATGCCAGATGTCCCGTCTACCTCTTACAGGCAGATCCGGTGAAAGCAACAATCTGATTGGCTCCCATAGAGAGGAGGCAGCCTGTTTGAATCCGGAGGGGGGACTTTGTGAAGTGAATATATGGCAATGTTTGGGACCACTGTTTGTGTTCACATAGATTGGCTACTATGATGTGACTCCGAACTGGGGGCACGGGGCCTTCAGCCCGTGCCTCTGCCTTGTTGTACTGAGTGAATCCTGACAATAAAGCTGGATTCGTAAGACTGCAACCTGCCTGCCTACCTCCGTTCCTTCTCACTCATTCAACCATCGCTGCTACAAGACAAGGGTCATTTGACACAAAATATACATCACCAGCTACAACAATCTGTAATCAGACTTTCTGGCCTGGGGTAGCCTATGGGCACCATTTCATTTCGGTATATGATCCGGGCTGGAGCCGGATGATATGCTTACGTCATGTTGTAGGCAATGGTTTGCCTACAACAAACAGGAAGCCGTTTGTTGCTTCCCGTTTGAATAAAAGCAATAAAAAATAAAAAATTGAGGGAAAAGGAAGTTGTCGCCGCCTGTTCATCCTGTCTGGCGACTACAAAACAATACTACAACATGACGTAACCACATCATCCGGCCCCAGCTCGGATCATACGGACTTTTGAAACAGAGACCAGGCTTTCCTCCGAGGCGGTGGAAAGCCTGGTGAGGCGAGGTTAGGCCTGGGGCATATCTCAGGTCAGCTGAGCTTCTTTTAGGAAACTAAGCAAAACCACTGTTCAGAGTATAGGCCTTGTTGGAACTAGGGGGAGCGGATACACCATTTCTATGAATTGAAATAGCACATTTGCTCCCACCCCAAAAGTCAAAGTGCAAGTTTTCCCCAAACCCAGGAAAACCCAGTAAAGAGCATAATAATCACACCCTCCACACACAGCGCTAGTCATAAACCCCTTCATCACTCACATGCAATCCGGCTGTTATTTAGTAATCCTGTGGAGACAGGCGTTGGCGAGTTCCATTACTTCCCAACAAACAAGATAAACCAGCCACATACAAAAGTGGAATATGAAATTTGAATAAAGCCCCCAAAAACAGTTTTAAACAAATAATCTTGTTTATTCTGAAAAAAATGTTTCAAAAAGTTAAAGAGCACAAACGCTTGACAGATTCACAAAACGTCCCAAACAATAAAATGTCATCCAAATTGGTCTTGATGTAGCGCTCCAATCAATCCAGTTGCCTGGTTGAAAAGCACACTAGACATGAATAACACCATGTGCTCCAGCTGTGGTCCCTTCAACCTGGTCAGGTGTCCTGCAGGCCTTGTTGCAGTCAACATCCATGGATAGTGGGGCCTTGTTGCGGTTGACACAGCCATGTTGGAGGGGGACAGTTTACTTGGACCTCTGCCTCATCCTTCTCCTTTTGCGCTTCAGCCTGAAATGCAAACGTAGTAGACACCATTGATTGAAATATGTATTAACAGTTTGCAGAATTACAGTACATTCAAGCACAAACTCAATACAAAGACTGTCAACTGTGAGTGGACGACCCAATTAAACATTACACTTGTTTACAAGAGGGTCCACCATGTTCAATTCATCAAAACATTTAGAGACGTACAAAGACACTTCTATATAGTTGAACAGAACAGGAAAAAAGAACAGGAATTCACCACAGATAAGATAAATCATTCTAAAATATATCAGCGATCAAAATGTTACGATGGGGAATACATTAGCACTAGCAGTTGCGACTGAATCCCTTACCTGCGCATACGCTTCTTCTTCCACTGAAAAAGAGAAACAAGTCACATTATAAAACAAGATCATTACACCAGAAAAACGAATGCAATACTAGAGTAAATGCATGTGCATTTACTATTCTTTTTTAGGTTAACACATTTAGCTGGGAATGGCTAACTAGCTAGCTAGTAGCTTGCATTTCTAACATTTGAGTACTACAGAGTAGCTGATGCGATTTATTACATCATACAGTCAAAAACACAAACCTTGGCTCTCATCTCGAGGAGGGATGTCTGAAAGGAATTAGATGGCCATTAGAAATACGTTGATTTATTTGGATTCAACTCGAGTATCCGCAGAAACAAAATATGTTGACGTACCGTGAAAGCGAAGTGTGCAGGAATGGCGTAAAAGCTCAAGCGACGTGATATTTATAGGCAGTGCCAGTCCTGCGTCATCTCTAACGCACCACTAAACGCAGGTGAATTAAATAGTCTAATGATGTCCAGGGCTATGGTCCAGGGCCAGGCAATCGACAGTTCGACACTGTATTTTTTCTGACAACTTTGCAACTTAGCTATACCTACAGCCTTAATGGTTTATTGGGCAATGGACATACAAGCGGCGTGCTAAGGCTCAATACATTGCTGATCCATACACGGTGGCAATGCAATGGCATTGATTTATTCTCAGTTGAATTATCCTCGTCACTTTACTTGATTGATATCCATTATTTATTATAGGACAGCGTGTTGCTTGACACCGTCACACTATCTATCTTCTAAGGCTCGAATAGCCTGAGATGTGATGTGACATGTCTGCTGTGCTGGCTCCAGGGCCAGGCTGAGAGTGGCATTACAGGTTCTCTGATTTCTAGCCTGAAGACATTTTTTTCCTAACCCGGACAAAAGAAAAATACAGGCGCAGTGTTCAATATCATAAGACGAGAAGACATAAGGCGTTTGCATTCTCAATTTTTGTCAGCAAGTATATATAGGCCTACTCCATAGTGACTGACTGAGTAGTCATGTGCATTTTGTCTGCCCACCAGCTATTTGTAGCACTCATGCCCCCCCCCCACACACACACACACACACACACACAGACAGAACCGTGTTGTTAAATTTTACACGAGGGCATTCTGCCCATAGATGTGACTCTGCTTCTCCAAATCATCATGACGTTCACTTTGGTGTGGGTATAGTAAAGTCATTTACAGTACGTGCCTTTAGACCGTAGCTAATCAAGATGATGTCATTATAGAGCTGGCCAGCCACTTGTTCATTTCCTGTTACAATTTTGAGTGTCAACCCTAACCAAACATCAGAACACTCAGTGCACTGCCTTAGACAAGTTCTCACCAACATTATTGAACCGTTGCAAGAAATAGAACTCTTTGCCGTTAAAAAAAAACAATGACTGTCACCACTAGTCAGTCTCAGACAGTCCCAATGTATTTATAGCCGTTGAAAAGCTTCTGGTTTGCAAAGATCAAATTGAGTTCTCTAACGAAAGATTTTTAATTCTATTTAATTTGAAGACGCCATATTATTTTAAATGTCCAACATACGCTATAGAATAATTAACAGTAGCCTAAGTATTAACCCATGCCATGGGTTAATACTTAGAAACAGGGGATGGGCCATGGCATCAGTTTCTGTAACTGCTGCCTAGTACAAATACATCCCCAGCCATGTGAAACACTCCCATGATATGCTGCAGGGAATAAACCTTATAAATGAGTTTGATTGCTAAAGATCTGGATAATTAGTTTAATGTAAAATGACCCCCCCCCCCCCCAATAGCACACAGTAAACTAAAGTCAGTGTTATGGGGAATTTGGATAGCTCTCAGGGTTTAACAGACTTTCTGGCCTGGGGCATATCTCAGGTCAGCTGAGCTTTTAGGAAACTAAGCAAAACCATTGTTCAGAGTATGCCTTGTTGGAACGGGGGAGCGGAAACACAATTTATATTAATTGAAATAGCACATTTGCTAGCACATCAGTCCAGAAGTCAAATTGCAAGGAATTCAGTTTTCCCCAAACCCTGGAAAACCCGGCCAGTTAAGGGCATAATAATCCCACCCTCCAAACACAGCGCTAGTCATAAACACCTTTATCACTCAGGTCTCACATGCAATCCCCGGCTGTTATTTAGTAATCTGTGGGGACAGGCGTTGGTGAATTCCATTACTTCCCAACAATTAATTGAATAAAGCCTCCAAAAACAGTTTTAAAACAATAATCGTGTTTATTCTGAAAAAATTATTAACAAAAAACATATGTTTCAAAAAGTTAAAGAGCACAAACTCTCGACAGATTCACAAAACGTCCCAAACAATAAAATGTCATCCAAATTGGTCTTGATGTAGCGCTCCAGTCAATCCAGTAGCCTGGTTGAAAAGCACACTAGACATGAATAACACCATGTGCTCCAGCTGTGGTCCCTTCAACCTGGTCAGGTGTCCAGGCCTCGTTGCAGTCAACAGCCATGGATAGTCGGGCCTTGTTGTTGCGGTTGACACAGCCATGTTGGAGGGGGACAGTTTACTTGGACCTCTGCCTCATCTTTCGCCTTTTGCGCTTCAGCCTGCAATGCAAACGTAGTGGATAAGATAAATCATTCTAGAATATATCAGCGACCAAAATGTTACCGTAGGGAATACATTAGCACTAGCAGTTGCGACTGAATGCCTTCTTACCTGCGCATACGCTTCTTCCTCCACTGAAAAAGAGAAACAAGTCGCATTATAAAACAAGTCTCATTACACCAGAAAAACGAATGAAATACTAGAGTAAATGTACATATTTTTTAGGTTAAGGCGTTTAGCTGGGAATGGCCTACTAGCTAGTAGCTAGCATGTCTAACATGCGAGTAGCTAGCATGGCTAAGATGCAATTTACTACATGATACAGTGAAAAAACACAAACCTTTGCTCTCATCTCGAGGAGGGATGACTGAAAGGAGAAAAATAAAAGTCACGGGGGAGTTAGATGGCCATTAGAAACACGTTGATTTATTTGGATTCAACTCGAGTATCCGCAGAAACAAAATATGTTGACTTACCGTGAAAGCGAAGTGTCCAGGAATGTCGTAAAAGCTCAAGCGACGTGATATTTATAGGCAGTCTTGCGTCATCTTTACGCGCCGGCGGAAGTACCCTTTTTTAACACCTCAGCAATTCTCCGATTGTCACTTGCCACTTATTTCTCCGATAATAATAATAATCTGTATAAATGAACAAACATCTACTTCATTTTATTACATTGTATTATAATGATTTACAAGTGAAAGTAAAAAAGACTATGCTTGAGTGAGGTAATCGATACAAAAATGTAAAATGTGCTTGTACCAAATCAAGTTTAATGTAAAATGGTGCATTTATATAATAAAGCCCCCAAAAACAGTTTTAAACAAATAATCTTGTTTATTCAGAAAAAAGAAAAAAAAGGTTCAAAAAGTTAGAGCACAAACTCTTGACAGATTCACAAAACGTCCCAAACAATAAAATGTCATCCACATTGGTCTTGATGTAGCGCTCCAATCAATCCAGTTGCCTGGTTGAAAGCACACTAGACATGAATAACACCATGTGCTCCAGCTGTGGTCCCTTCAACCTGGTCAGGTGTCCAGGCCTTGTTGCAGTCAACAACCATGGATAGTCGGGCCTTGTTGCAGTTGACACAGCCATGTTGGAGGGGGACAGTTTACTTGGACCTCTGCCTCATCCTTCTCCTTTTGCGCTTCAGCCTGCAATGCAAACGTAGTAGACACCATTGATTGAAATATGTATTAACAGTTTGCAGAATTACAGTACATTCAAGCACAAACTCAATACAAAGACTGTTAACTGTGAGTAGACGACCCAATTAAACATTACACTTGTTTACAAGAGGGTCCACCATGTTCAATTTATCAAAACATATATAGAGACGTACAAATAGACACTTATATAGTTAAAGAACAGAACAGGAAAAAAGAACAGGAATTCACCACAGATAAGATAAATCATTCTAAAATATATCAGCGATCAAAATGTTACGATGGGGAATACATAAGCACTAGCAGTTGCGACTGAATCCCTTACCTGCGCATACGCTTCTTCTTCCACTGAAAAAGAGAAACAAGTCACATTATAAAACAAGTCTCATTACACCAGAAAAACTAATGAAATACTAGAGTAAATGCATGTGCATTTACTATTCTTTTTTAGGTCAACACATTTAGCTGGGAATGGCTAACTAGCTAGCTAGTAGTAGCTATGTCTAACATTTGAGTACTACAGAGTATAGCATGGCTAAGATGCGATTTATTACATCATACAGTCAAAAACACAAACCTTGGCTCTCATCTCGAGGAGGGATGTCTGAAAGGAGTTAGATGGGCATTAGAAACACGTTGATTTATTTGGATTCAACTCGAGTATCCGCAGAAACAAAATATGTTGACGTACCGTGAAAGCGAAGTGTCCAGGAATGGCGTAAAAGCTCAAGCGACGTGATATTTATAGGCAGTGCCAGTCCTGCGTCATTTAACGCACCACTAAACGCAGGTGAATTAAATAGTCTAATGATGTCCAGGGCTATGGTCCAGGCAGTCCGACCTAATTTGCCACACAGAATGCATCCAGCTACAACAATCTAACAATCTTTTTGGCAATCGACAGTTCGACACTGTATTTTGCAACTTAGCTACCTGGGTTTATTGGGCAATGGACACACAAGTGGCGTGCTAAGGCTCAATACATTGCTGATCCATACACGGTGGCAATGCAATGGCATTGATTTATTCTCAGTTGAATTATCCTCGTCACTTTACTTGATTGATATCCTTTATTTATTATAGCACAGCGTGTTGCTTGACACCGTCACACTATCTATCTTCTAAGGCTCGAATAGCCTGAGATGTGATGTGACATGTCTGCTGTGCTGGCTCCAGGGCCAGGCTGAGAGTGGCATTACAGGTTCTATGATTTCTAGCCTGAAGACATTTTTTTCCTAACCCGGACAAAAGAAAATTACAGGCGCAGTGTTCAATATCATAAGACGAGAAGACATAAGGCGTTTGCATTCTCAATTTTTGTCAGCAAGTATATATAGGCCTACTCCATAGTGACTGAGTAGTCATGTGCATTTTGTCTGCCCACCAGCTATTTGTAGCACTCATGCCCCCCCCTCCTTTATCCAAGGCGCTTAGTTCACATAGTGCATTACAATCACCCATACATTCATACACCGATTGCGGTGGAAGCCATGCAAGGTACCATCCAGCACATCGGGAGCAATTTGTGGGTCAGTGTCTTGCCCAAGGACACTTCGACATGTAGACAGGAGCCGAGATTCGAACCGCTGACCCATGGATCATTGGGCGACCTGCTCTACCTCCTAAGCCACAGTCGCAATGTGTTCAGTCACTATCGTTTCCAAATCCCTACTGTAGTAGGTTTCTGCCGTTTAACTTTTGTACTATCAACATACTCAATAATGCATAGCCTATTGTGCAAAATACCTGATGTACCCTACATGTGTATGATAGTGAGAATTACATTGTTTCCCCAACCATTCATTTAAAATGATCCAATGTCAGAGACCACAAAGAGCTAAAGGCAAATTCCCATAGAAAGGTTTTCACTGCAACATTTTCCTTTCTTCTTTGTACATATTGTGTTGACATGTATTAGTACTGTTTATTATACTACAGGGATAGACATTATCTGGCCCGGTAGTTTAGACCCTCTGGGCCAGCAGAATGCACCTATTCCACTTGCCCATTCACCACTTCGGCCAGTAAAATGAATGCCTTAAAAAAAGATGTAACCTTAACACCTAAGTTCACATCATTTCTCTGTGGTACTGGTGTTTTGTAATGATTTTTTTTTAAATTGCCTGGGTACATCATAGCGTTCTGTGAGCACATCCCATATGAGGGTCAATTCTTGACTGTTATTTTCTGATTCAAAAGTAATGTTCCTGGACCAGTAGCTACAATAGTAGGGCCAGTGATTTTGAAGTCACTAGCCCAGAGGACCAGTGGCAATTAGGACGTGTGAATCCCTTGACTTCTTCAAAACCGCTCTCAAAGGGCACCTATGGACGGCTGCAATTCGAAACTGGCCCCCGTAAAATCTGAATCCCCCCCCACCTCCCCCCTTTTCCCCTCACTGTATATATTTATTTTCCCTTTTTGCTTCCTTTATGATGAATTCCTGTTCTGTTCCTTGACTATATGGAAGTGTCTATTTGTACGTCTCTAAATGTTTTGATGAATTGAACATGGTGGACCCTCTTGTAAACAAGTGTAATGCTTAATTGGGTGGTCCACTCACAGTTAAGTCTTTGTATTGAGTTTGTGCTGGAAATGTACTGTAATTCTGCAAACTGTTAATAAATAAATCAATCAAAACAAACTGAGCTTTATACAAATCATGTCCCAAGCTACACACGGTGGATCTCTCAAATGTATCAATTAGGGATGCTCCAATCATGTTTTTCTCATGTTCCGATAGATACTGATCTTGTGAAATTTCCAAAATGATTATATGTCAAAACCCACGTCAAAACTGTTCCTGTGTGTGGAGTTAGGGGAGAATGTTTAGGACTGTCACAAAAATGGAAAATTATGTTATACTATATATCGATTGACATTTATACCACTTAAATGGTGTAAAACAGTGGTTCTTAAAAATGTACCCTCATGGGTCTACAAATGGGCCCTAACGGGTCCATTTTGTACACTCAGTTAAATTAACATTGATTTTACAAAATGAATTGTGGGTTCCAGAGATAGAAATGCCATTAAATGGGTGGTGTGTAGACTAATGCATGAGTCTCTTATGGGGGTCCCTGGAATATCTTTTCAAATGGGGGTCCACAAGCTAATTAGTGTCAATTTGGGGGTCCTTGACATGAAAAAGTTTGGGAATCACTGGTGTAAAAGATCAGTTTCTCCAGACAGGATGAAATGCCGATTACCGATCAGAGCGAATATCGGCCGATATCGCTGGCCGATGATCGGAGCATCTCTAGTATCAATACTACTTCATTTCTAAAATATATACATTTTTCTAAATGATAGAAATTACAAATGAATTTCAAGTTGGTCAAATGAAATCTACAAAAGAAAGAAAATAGACAATTGATGTCAGGTGGCTTTTTAATGTTTCCAAAAATAGTCTCTGAAACTGGGATTCGTTTTACAAAAGCATCCATATCTTATGGAACTATGGAATTCTTATGTAAACACAGACTGTGAAACTCCTTGACAACAGTAAGTTGTGGCACCAGAAGACCGAATGAAAGCCCAAACACTTGTCTTGATTTAAATCATTATGTCAACCACAACTTAAGAGAAATACAGTTAAGTACATTTGGAGTTGTCCAAGTTCTCACCTAGTAGAATCAGACTTCAAAATTTACCCTATAAGCTGTTAGTCGAGGAGCCTAAAGGCCTACACGTATACAAACTGTGCTATATTGACAAAAGCAAAAGCAGTCTCATGAATACGTACCAACTGTGCTTGATCTCAGCAGTCAAGGTGACCCATGAGTTCATGCTCTTTAGCGGTTATGAATGTCATAGGACTTTAGGGTTCAAATTAGGTGTTAAGAATTCTATCACCCCCCCCAACAGGTAAACATTCATTTAAAAAAGGCATGGCTTCAGGTTCACAACCTCAGACAGGTTAATCTTTATGCCACACAATCACATTGGCACAACGTTGTGCATTCACACGCCAGTCCACGATGCTGCCAAACTTCATTCATTATGATGACTTGCATTACAGTTGGGGGGTGGGGGGATTAAAGTTGGACAATAACGTCTTCAATTGAGACAACTGAGAAAATGCCCTTGCACTCAAGATCCTCTCTTGGAGGGGAATCGTGCTTATTATTCTGTGTGGAGACCTGTCTCAAGGACGGTAAGATTTAAAAGGGGTGAGGGGTGGGTATGACAGTTAGAAATTTGGAGCAGCAACATCCCAGTCTGACATCAGTTAGATTTGGAGGTATTCACAACGGCTAAGCCCGCAAGCGCCTCGACAGCTGGGATGGAAAAGATTCTCGACGTCTGTTCTTTGGGTCGTCAGATGTCCGTCAGTACTTCTTGGAGACAAAAAAAGCTGAGACGAAGATCTATTCTGCAGCTTCGGTCTCTTCCATTGGCTGGCCTGTTGCGCTCTCAACGGTCTTTGAGGCCTTTGACAAGGACAAAGTGGAAATTAAAGGTTAGACCACAAGGAAATTAGCTTCCATATCATATGCCAATATTAGATTGTCCAACATCTTACCTTCTTTTTCTTTTTCTTCTGGGTCTTGCGGCTGGCTGAGCTTTGAAGCAAAGCCTAACATAAAAAAGGATGGCATTTAGAATACAACACAAAAACAACAAACAATTAGCCATTTTCACACTCAATACTTACTGTAGTAAACCTGAGCTGGCTTATTTGGTCCGCTCTATTTTTCCCTAATCTGGTTTCTATATACACAAAACCTCTTTGCAGAAAATAGCCAATCTACAAACTCACAACATGATGCAACGTGTTGAGCTTGTTGATCTGGTATTCGTGGCAGGGTGCCCTCGAGAATAGGGATGCTACGCATTTGAAAATTCCAACTCAGCGAGTCTCATGCCACAGTTGTCTCATTAGGCTCATCCCACTCTCCAGGGCAAAAGAAGCAGTTGCCTTTTTGGCATTTTACCTTGAGTTCTGCGTCCTCTACTTCGTGCTCAGTCTTGTAGAGATCTGGATCAAACAGGCTGTTTGTGATTCGCAGCGGTCCATTCGCCATGAGCAGCACGGTGAACTTGAACTGGGCTACGAACTCGCCTAGGTTCAAATGGGAACAAAGTACCATCAGCCACACAAATGTACAAACACTTTCCAATGCCTTTCAATGTAATGTCCCGTAATGTCAACAGGCTCAAAATCAATAGATTAGGATAATATTACACAGCTATCAAAGCGCAATATGAAAGTCATGGTTAATTTGTGATGGAATTGAAGTTAAATCACACATTCAAGGCACATTTTACACTCCTTGTTCTCTCCATACGATGACAGACAAAAATCCTACATGCTATTATTTACCATGGCATATAAAGAGGTCGCATGGAAAAACTCCATCTTTCTAAAACACATTTTACTTTTAACAAATCGACAACCATGACAACATTTTCTTACAGCCTACACATTTTAAGGCAATGCATTTTTTAAATGTTTTAACTATATAGGAATTTCAATACAAAAATCCATGTACTATCTGTTAATATTCTGCACAATGACCGGAATACAAATGTCTCACCCTCTTTCTCATGCAGCACATTGAAGGGCTGCAACAGTTCATGCTTGGCACACTCCACCACACCCAGTCTTGCCTTTCCCTCATCCTGCATTGCTCTGAGAGGAGACAAAGGAGACATGAGCCATAAATCCACAAGACATTAAGATAAAATGGAAAATAAAATAAAAATAAGTATAAGTACAAGCCACAGGTGGGACTACATCTATGAAAGAAGGCCTAGATAAAAACTTGCAACCTATTTTCAATTCAAATTGTTGATTCATACCATTATAAGAGGTATATTATAAGCAGTGCAATCATTACCGATCAAAACAAAGCCTTATAATAAGAGGGTCTTTGATGATCCAAACAGAGGTGGTGGAATTAAACAATACAAACTGTTTTTCACCCAATGCCAGTGATTTTCCATTTGGCATTACCTTTTACGTCACCACAGAATATTTATGTCCACAATGATCGATCCCCCGAACATTGATAATTAAAGTGCCGTTCGCTCAGTGCTCACGGAAAACCGGCCGTGTCATTCCTTTGTTATGCTCCATTGAAAATCCCATAATGACAGAACAAGAAGAGGAATGATACAGACTGGAGATAATTGCATGAGGAAAATAATCCTCTGAATGGGAGTGGATGCAAGCTGTTTTAGCGGAAACCACGAGATTTCCTTGTTCCTGGAACACTCACATATTGGGCAAGGGTGCCATCTATCGTAAACCACTGAAAATCTCATCTTTTTCGTATTTGACATTGAGATCCATGTGAGGAAAGAATCAAATAAAACTTTTTCTTCCAAGGCTCCGAGTGTCAGATACGTACCTACAATACCTACACATTAAACGTTAAATATGATACATAAAGATTACATTTAATTTGTATTGCTGTAATATATTATATAATATATATTATTGCTAGAATGGATTACATTTCCTTCATGGATTGTGCCCTGTGTGTGTGTCCGCACACACACACACACACCTGATACTAGACTCAATAGTAGTTAGAGCAGATAGATACCTAATAAAATAACAGATCTATTCATAAGTGAGGACTCTCTGCGTTGTCTGCAAGTTGCTACCTGAGAGTGAAGGGCATGGCATCGAATCGTTTCTCCACATCACTGAAGAACATCCGAGACGTCTTCATCTTCAGTCCATACACTTTGTTGGGGTCTCGCTTATAAATGGTGGTCCTCTGTCCTCCATCCTTGGCCTTAAGGGTAGAGCACAACACATTGTAAAACCTGCAGTAAAATTAATGCCATAAAGATCACATTATTTTCCTGTGGTACTGGTGTTTTGTAGCGATTTTGTAAAATGGTCTGGTTAATTACAACATAGCATTCTGTGAGCCAATCATTTAGGGGCAATTCTTGACTTTTATTCAAGAGTAATGTTCCGGGGCCAGTAGCTATAATTGTAGGGCCAGTGATTTTGAAGTCACTGGCCCAGAGGACCAGTGGCAAATGTCCCTTATTGTCTACCCCTGAACCCCGACATGGAAACAGGAGCTGCAAGAATGAATGAATGAATGATCTTACCTTTCCCTCTCCGGTGCTGATCAGCACATCCACTGCATACACTTCATGCACCTCAAACTCTGCTTTCTCGTGGTCCTTCCTGAGAAAAACCAACGGACAAGACAATCACTGGTTAAACTAAATGTAAATGTGGGAAGGTCATACACGTGTCACGTACCCATCCACTTCCTACCTCATGGAACATAAGGCCTTCACAGAGAGCATCCACTTTCAGCTCCTGTAGTCCTCACTTCAGACTATGATTTCTATATCACTTCTTTTCATTCTTTCTCAACCGTAGCCTTTTGTCTAGTCTACCGTTGCCCCTTCTGGTGCTTACATGGTTTACAGCTAAATGGAATCTCATGACTGTGTGTCTCCTAAACAATTAGCACAATATGTAGAATTGTGATGTTTTTTTGTTCTACATTCCAGTTGAAGAAATAGCCAATTGGAGGCTTACTTGCTTTGAAATATCTGAGCTCATTAGTATTTTATGGAAGACTCTTCTGAACGTGCCCTCTAGAGCTAGTTTGACCAATTAAATAAAAACACTCTTTTTAATAGAATCTATTGCTAGTTCTAACACTTCTATTACTCAGTTTAATCTTAAAATAACTAATAACCGAAAATAGCAGATCTACAAGCTTGTAGATCGACTATTTTCGGTGGATGACATGATTCCATAAAAAGACTTGTGTAGAATGAAAATGACTGAAATCAGTCATCAGGCGTCTGAGGACTTTGCTATGCATGTTGCAGTCGTCGTTTTGGTATGTAGTACTAGTATGCGTACATAGTATGTCATTTTCCATCTCCAAGAGTTCACTTCCTCATTCAATGGCTTCATCTCAGCCGTCTAGCAGCTCTTCAGTACCGACATGATCTTGCCAATGTATATGGAGTCGGTTATACTGAAAACTACCTGAACTCACCTCTGCTGGTCCGTGGGGTTTTGAATGATGGTCTTCTCCCCATCAATAACGTGTTGTTTCAACTGATGTGATAGCATGCCTGCATATATTAAAAAAATATATGCCGAGTTTGTAGCAAATGGATTGAATATATTGGATCAATATATACAGTGGAAAGCGCTAGCACACATGCCATATACTGATGTTCAGGAAATGTGATCTGAAAACACTCACCCTCAATGGGGGAACACTTGAATGACTTGGCAATCTTGTTCCAGGCCTCTGTCACCTGTGAGTTCTAAGGGATAGAAATGAAAGTTGATGTTAAGGTTATGGCTTTGTACCAGCTCGTTTTCAAACCATCTTCTACCTTATCATTCTGTTTTCCCATCATCATCTGTATTTGTTTGTTTTAGCTTTCCTTCTGTAAAAAAAATGCTTACGCTTTAAACCCCCGGGGCAATGCTTTTTTCCCCCTTTTAACATTGAGTGAACTTATCACGTGGGAACCATGTTCCTACACGGTGTAAACAACACTGAAGATAAAAATGGAGGAGAGGCAAGTGCCCAGAACAGACTTTAGTAAGACACAGTAGGTGCCTCAAAGCACTGGTTCTCATGAATACCATTCAGAGAGAGATGAATTGCCACGGCATTGTGGCTGAGCATCCCCTCCCAATGTCACCCTCTTATAACATGAATGCAACCTTGAACTCAAACATTCTGGATGGAAAAACTGCACGAACCTGGTTTCCAGGCTTGACAAGACGCAGGGCAGCTTCAGCACAGAGGTGGGCAGCAACAAGAACATCAGCCTTCTTACCGGTCAGCGGGGCGTCCTAGATGGACATGGGAGACAAATCACACATAGTGAGAACTCGAGAAGCATCGTCGGGGAAATACCACAACTATTGGATGTCACCACAATCTGCTGTAATCATGTAAATGACATGCGCAGCCCATGACTGCTGTGTGAATGTTCAATCAATGGGTGCCGCAGCCCAGGTGAAAGTTGTCTTAACAGTGATGGTATATAGTACCTTGGTCACTCCAACAACAAAGCTGTGAGCCACGTTTGAGATGAAGCCATCGACATGCACACCCAGATCACTGCACGCGGAGAGAACAGGCAAACATGAGGCAAAGAAAAAGAGTACACATTACAAAAAGAGTCTGTCCATAGCCGCATGACAGTGCATACTTCATCAAATGCAATGAGGCAAATGCTGTATTGTTGGTGCTTGCTTACATTTTGACTACGTCCCCATCCTTTAGAACAACCTCAGGGTCACTCCTCAGAGGAGAGTAGTGGCATACACAGTTGTTAACAGACACGCTGGTGGGAAAGGCAATACCTGAGAACAGATAAGGCCATTTAAAAACAGCACATTAACCATTTAAACCCCAGCAGCACCCGTTTGTGATCGGTTCACTGAACGGAAATAGAAAGCTTACAACTTCCTATTTCGCCATTTAATATTCTATACATGACATAACATGCAAAAATATTAAATAAAACATTACCTTTCTTCATGTCCTTCTCCTTCCTGAAGATCTTCCCAGTTTCTTGCATGATAAAGGCATCTCCCTTTTCACAGAGGCTGAGCACCGAGACACCTGTTGTTGCTGCCTCCACCACAGACTTGAGGGCCTCTGAGGGACGGGGAGAGAAGAAGCAGCCATGGGTGACTCAAACGAACGGCTGAATAAGGTGACAGGTGCATCTCGGCCACAAATGGATGACTGACTAAAATAAAAACTCAGTCATAGTTAGTTGTGTGTCGGTGTTGTGTCAGAATAATAATATAAAATAGATATACAAGCTTAAAAACAGCGTTGTGAGCTTGTATATCTGCTATCTAGTATGGCTTGCAACACCCCGGGTGCAACCAAGCTATAATTGATTGCTGTATTAATAGTATGCTGTATTAACAGATGGTAGAATGGGTACAGGTCCAAGGAAGGTACAGGTCAATACAAAAACTGCTAAGAGGATAAAACCAGAAAAAGCACTAAGAGTGGTTTACATCAGGGTCCTCCATTTCCAATTCATCAAAGCTGAGGCTTTACTCAGCCACACAATTCACAAGCTGTTCTTACACACACACACGCGCGCACACACTGACCTGTATACTTCTAGTACGTGCTTTGCTTTTTTGCGTTTGACTAAACACAGACAACAGAACGTTAACGCTGGTTGTAGACATGCCGAAAGTTCCATCCGACAGCTGTGTAGCTTCGATCGACAGCACGCTACACAGCGGTCAATATAGTCTATATAAAGACGAACAAACCGCTTACAAACGGGACACCTTTGAGACCCGAGCCTAGCCTAGGTGGATGAAGGCGAGAGCAGATGACATAAGCTAACGCGCTGCCTACCTACGTACGTTGCACGCTAGCATATGCTGCTAGCAGCGAGCTAACTAGCTAGCCAGCCAGCCATTGTTGGTTGCATTAGCCACCATGCTAAAGCTAGCCGATCAAGCTAGCACACACATAGGCTAATATGTCAACCGACATGTTTAATTTCAGACCGTGTCCTCATGAACGGGATCATGATGATGGGGACAACATGTCCCGTTTCTCAACTCTAAATTTGACAGACGAGCTCGGACCGTGGCGATAAGCGCTCCATCGTGGCTAACGCTGCCTGCGGCACATGGCCACATTATGAGGAGCAGACATTATGCTAGCGAGGCGAATTCTGATACTTGTGGAACTGCCTGTGAACGTCTTCGATGAAATAAAAAAACCCAGTACCACGTTTATTTCCCCTTACTACTTACGGTTGGCGATCTCAGCCCCCATCTTGAACTTGGTGACCACGAGGTCATCGGCGATGGTCTGGTCCTGGGAGTCATCATCTCCGGACATGTTTGCGAATGTGTTTTAGTTCGCACGCAAAGTAACTTTTTTCCCACTCTGCTATCTCTCTCTCCCGGCGGCGGGTGTGTGCCACTGAAATGTACCACGCTCGAACGACGTGTGGTTTCTCCTCCTCCTCCACACACACGCACACAGAAAAGCGCACACACACACACACTCCTCCGTTACGCGCGCCCGCGAGTCCGCGCCAACAGCAACCGCCCACGAGCACGAGACTCCGCCCACTCGATCCGATTACATCCAATCCACGCCGAGCATGAAATTAGCGCGCGTGAGAGCGTCACAGATCTTCTTCTCAGCTCACATCATCATCCCCATGGCCATCAATCAACGATGTAAAATTGGCTATTTTGTCCAAAATATTTAAACATTAAATACCGGTATGTGAAAATAGTGTTAAGTGTTAATAGTGTTAATAGTGTAAAAGTATACATGATGTTAACATGCAGGGTACATCATTATCAGACTTCATTATCCTTCAACTTATTTTTTATGCCCCCAAATGACTGGATGTACCGGGTTTGTAGCAATAATTTGTAGCAATTGTAGAAATATTAGACAAATGTTTAAGCATAATTCTATAATCATGTGTACTTTACATTACTTAAAAACCTTTCCCAAATATTTATTTTTTCAACATTTGGGGAAAATAAATGCCAATTAATTAAACACCTAGGTGCCCACTCTTCCTTGGTGCCCACCTACTATCCAGTTACCTCATCATCACATGCCTTCTTCTCTATTCACTATGCTCTGTGCCTCCTCCTCGCTACCCCCCCCCCCCCCACACACACACACAGTGACACAACACACACACACACACACACACACACACACACACACACACACACACACACACACACACACACACACACACACACACACACACACACACACACGCACACACACACACCACACAACAAATGTGTATTGTATTGTTTTATTGTATATATAATTCACAATGTAATAAAAATACAAAAAAGATTGATCTTGTATAAAACAATATGGATACTTCATAGCAATGCCACATATTACACAATAATGGTTTAAGGTAGGCAGTGTAATGCTTACGGTAAACATGAGCTTAAAAGAATGGAGCCTTATCGCAGCTGACATTTTCATTTTAATGGGTAAACACAGCTCTTTGTGGTATTCATTTAGGCGTTACCAGTGGTGGAAAATGTTTTTACTTAGTAAAGGTATCAATACTGCAAGTAAAAGTCCAGCTGAAGTCATGCTTTCGCACAGAAACAACTAAATGAAACACCCACAATTCCTGTAAATGGCTGCTGGGAAAAAAGGTCACGCCATGACCAACTGCAAACAGAATAACAATAATTCTGTGATGTGCCATGCAGTCTGTATTGGACGAAGAAGAGTACAAATGATTTTGGTGTTAGTATTTAAAAAACGGTGCACCTACAATTGACACCTTTAATATAACATCATACCCACGCTGAGGTTTGAAACTGTATCGATTTAAAATGTAAAGCTTCCTTGAGGCTGTTCCTTTTTCCGCAATAATGTTCAGAAAACAGCAATGGCAAACGTAGCAGAAAAACTGGAATAGCTGATAAAGCTAGACAGTGTTTGTGTCCCAGTCCACATTATTAGGTGCGCACAGCATCTGGTTTAAGGAACAGTCTGCTGTTCCAATAGTCTGGGTTGTCAAACGATGTGTTGCTGCTTGGCTCTCCTACGCCCGCACACGCCTTGATGTATCCCCCAACACCTCTGCACCTGCTGCTGCCCACATCGTCAGCGACAGCTTGTCCCCTCACCGGGAGGTTCTGGTACTCTGCCTTCTCCCACCCGCAGGACACGCCTCCAACGCAGGCCATCTCCTCGTATTCTCCCCGCTGGCCCGACACAGCTGTGGCCACATCTGTCCTGAGCACAGCGGCGATGCTCAAGCTCCCATTCGGTCTCGGTTGTTTATCTATGTATTCGCGCTCCCCTTCGTTATCCTCCTCCTCTTTCTCCTCCTCCGTCTCCTTTGCTTGAACTTGCTTTGGGAGGTTCTGGTACTCTGCCTCCTCTGACTCATGGGACGCCCCTCCAACGCTGGCCATCTCCTCATATTCTTCCACTTGGCCTGCAGCAGCTGCGAGCACATCTGTCTCTTTTGGTCTATCCTGTTTATTTGTGTGGTTGCACTCCCTTTCAACCTCCACTTCCTGCTCTGCCCTACTCGTTTTCCGCTCCGTTTTCACCCCCTCCCCTATTTGGCTATCTTTGGTAATTTCAGTCTCCTCTGTTCCTGCATTTTTCTGTACGGAGGTTTGACTCTCTCGTCTCTCCCACACTGGCCTCTCTCTGTCCCCAGATGTTTGACTCTCTCGTCTCTCCCATAGTGGCCTCTCTCTGTCCCCAGAATGGGAGCTCTGGATGTTCATGTATTCCTGTTCCCCAGTCCCCAGGTCAGTCTCCCCATGCGCAGCGATGGCCTTTGTCACACTTTCTGGGTGCTCAATGAGCTGGCGATCCTCTGTGGAGGCCAGTGGCTCCACCACACCTCCATCGCAATGGTCACTCTGCGTTTCCCTATGCACGGTTTCTTCTTCCACTAATGGCGAAGCAGGAGTTATAAGGGAAGGTGCTTTGAAAGTGGGAGAGGGTAGTGGTGAGGGTTTCTTCCATGATACACCTGTGGCAGCATCGCATCGCACAGAGATGCTTCCGGGTGAGAGAGGAGGAGGAGGAGGACCAGGCTGTTGGATCATGAGTTCATACTCCTGGGTAGGGTCAGAGGCGATCACCAAGTAAGCCGGCTTATTCCTGGAAGATGTCGGTTTCCTTCCACTGGGATGAGTAGTTCTAGGCATGTCTGTGAAAAAGATGACAAAGGAAGTCATGACACTGCTCCGGAAAACTCTCATTCTGCAACACAACAGTCGTGACGTGATGATATCGGAGAAGTTCCGCATGCTGTTATCCAGAATCCAGAATTCTTAGACGTCTGATAGTTACCTCTCTGCGGGGTGCCAGCTAAGCCAGGGAGAACATATCCATCGCCATCCTCTTCCTCCTCCAGCTTCGTCTTATGGGCAGACGACTCTGAGGCGGTGGATCGTTTCCTGTGCAGGTTGCTGGGCGTGCGGGAAGTGCCGCGCTCCGTGACACGCCTGGGCCTGCGGAGGCTGCCCGGTAGTGAGATGGCCTCAGGAAGCTCTACCTCCCGGCCACTCCTCCTGATGCTCTCGGACCACTCAGACATTGTCCGCGCAGAGCTCCGACGAGCCCTCTGAGACCACAGCTGAAAAAGGCAAGACCACTAACTTAGAGAACTGCAGCAGGCCAGAGAGAAAAATCCTATCATTTCTGGGTGGCACATTTTTTATATAGTGTATAGGCCTATGTCTGCATGAATGATTTTTTTTGGCAGTGTATTATAATACTGATTAAAGTGCTTGTGTTCACTGCTAGTTTTGTGTGTGTGTGTGTGTGTGTGTGTGTGTGTGTGTGTGTGTGTGTGTGTGTGTGTGTGTGTGTGTGCGGGCGGCGATGCGCGGGGGCAAACCTGGCGGGCACTGTCCCCTGGGCTAGGTGTCATGGGCAGATACCCTACTTGTCCAGCCTGAGAGGTGACACTCTATATATGATAACAGGGATGTAAAGAGGGAAAGAGATGAATCAGATTATGCACTAGTTCCAATTTCATTTGCAGGGGTCTATAAACGATAAGGCAGGAAGCAGTACCCTGTAAGAACTCATCCTCAGACGAGAAGATGGTGAGAGGTAGAGAGGAGATGTGGCCAAACCCTCCTCCAGTCCCTCGTCGTCTGGGCCCTCCAGTTCTGCCTCAAGAAGGTCCAGTTCTGTTTCTCTTTGGTGGGAGTCTTCCGAAGCCGCTTCCTCGCCAGCCAACTAAAGGACAGCATCATAATTTAAGACCTCAAAGTGTAGTAATTAATAGGGCCATGGACTCACAGTCACGTCTGCATTCCACACTTTTTATTGCCAGCAGGTATGTTTTGTACATATGAGGAATTTGTCCCGGTGAAGTTGGTCCAATATACACTGAAGCAACGGTATAGAAACAATTCAATGATTTACAACAATTTCAGTCAGAACACATAGATAAGTAGAAATAGCAAAGATATAATATGCAATCAATGTACACTATAGACTGAAGAGGCTGGCATAGCAATGTTGGTAGAGAAATAAATCCATATGAATTACTGCACATATTGAAAGTGTTCACAGATGGTAGTAATATTATGCATTATTGTGCGTGTACATGAAGTGTACTCAGAGAGTACAGCATGTTCTCTCAGTCTCACCTTGATGACTAGGTACCTCGGTGGGTCCCTTGCCATGCGTGTAAAGTCATTGGCCAGCTCCTTGAAGGTTGGGCGAATGCTTTCATCAATCATCCAGCCTGCAGACGGAAAACAAAGGACAGTCTAAAAACGTTGCTATCACCTTCCATGGATGTTACTTGTGTGTGCAACTGCATACTGTACAGTACATCAATGTATATCAGTATATGCGATCCTTTTGTATGCATTTGCGTGTTAACCCATTCTGACCTGAGATCAGATTCATACGAGGTTTCCACTGGACACACACTGGTCTGATGAACCCATTCTGACCCGAGATCAGATTTCTAAAAATGTCAGTCGTTCTTCGATTTTTCAAAAAATAGCAGACCTACAAGCTCGTAGCGCGCCACTCGGTGGCGCGCTATGAGCTTGTAGATCTGCTGTTTTTCAATGGCTAAAGCACAACGTAATGCTAACACCGAAATGGGTTCCCGGTCAGAATGGGTTAAGTTATGGCTGAAACTATCAATAATTAGCCAATTCTTCTATCGATTAGACGATTACTGTTTCGATTAATTGAATAATCAAGAAATATGTTTGTTTTTATTTAATAAATGCATACCAACGAATCGATGCGAAAATGTTAAATCTATTACATTTTCTTTAAATAATCAATTAAATCAAACCACTATTTCATACATTGTGGTCCAGAAATAGTGAAAATAGCAATGCATTGAGAGCTTTAATTCTTGCTATTTTTACTATATATATATAACAATTACAAAAAGATTTAGAATATATATATATATATATATATATATATACACACCCATGTGAAGTGAGGGGCGCTAATATTTTAAAGTCTAACTCATGTTGCTAAGATTAGGTGATGTAATGGTGATGTAAAACAAACATGGACAAAACAAACATTAAACTCTCTTTATTGTCAATAAACTGACACCACGGCGCGTATTCAGAGCTTCAAGCTGTGACTCCGCCCACCCCCGGGGGAAGTTGTGATTTGCTCTCGTTCACTGCAATGCAATTTGCGGCATTTCCAAAACAATATTGCGCAGAGTAGCGATTATCAAACGTATTTGCAATGCCATACGTTGAAAGATCTGTTGCCCGTGGACAAGGCACGCTACCTCCGCAAGTTAGATATTATCGGCATAGATGTTTGTCCGTATGTGATTAAGGATTGGACCAAGTTGCATTGGCAGCCATAGAAAATTCTTACCCCGGGCTAAAAACCGGATGTGACATTTGTGGGCGTTCCTGTCTAGCGTGGTGTCAGTCTATGGCATTCCAGTGTTGGGGACAAAATGACGTAATTTCCCCTTCATTGGCAATGGCGTGTTTAATGTTTGTTTAAGGAAAAACAAACATTAAACCTGTATATAGGAGGGGCTAGCGCGCCCCTCAAAAAACACAGATTATTTATAAATCGACACAACGTAAAATGCATGTTACTCACACTTGACCATAACCATGTAGACATCTATGGTACAGATGTGAGGCTGAGAGAGACGTTCGCCCTTCTCCAGAAGGCTGGGCACTTCCGGGGGCTGTACAGATGCATAAGGCTGTGCTCCGAACGACATCATCTCCCAGATTGTCACTCCTGTGTGAGTCATATGCACAATAAACAACAGTATTACAGTTAGACAGATGGAGACCTTTAGAATTCTGTATTTGAATTTGCCAATCAAACTGAACGTTAAAAGTTAAAAAAAAAAGACAGACCACTGAACACAAATGCTCACTTCAAACACACAAACAGACACACTCGTACTGCTATATCTCCGAGTCCTCACCATAACTCCAAACATCACTTTGATGAGTGTATCTTCGGAACAAGATACTTTCCAACGCCATCCATTTTATGGGACTCTGGTGGGAGAGACAAATCACACAGCAGCTATATTAAAACTTAACCTATGATTCTATGCATCATTAATGCATGATTTCTAATAATACAAACTAACTACTAGTAACTCAAGATCCCCCAAAATGTTGTGGAGTAAAAACTCTGAGATGTAGTGGGGTAGAAGTAAAAATATTGAAAATTGGAAATACTCAAGCAAAGTAAAAAAAATACCTCAAAATTGCACTTAAGTAAAGTACTTGAGTACTTAACCCATTCTGACCTGAGATCAGATTCATACGAGGTTTCCACTGGACACACACTGGTCTGATTAACCCATTCTGACCTGAGATCAGATTCTAAAAATGTCAGTCGTTCTTCGATTTTTCAAAAAATAGCAGACCTACAAGCTCGTAGCGCGCCACTCGGTGGCGCGCTACGAGCTTGTAGATCTGCTATTTTTCAATAGCTAAAGCATAACATGACGCTGACACCAAAACGGGTTCCCGTTCAGAATGGGTTAATTACTTTCCACCACTGACTGAAGGTGTATGTAGATTTGAACGTTGTCATGGTTACCTTGGAATCACTGTACACATATTTGTTGTCATCAGGATAGAGGAGATCGGCCACGCCGTAGTCAGAGATTTGGACCTGGTAGTCGTTCTTCAGCAGAACGTTGCGGGCGGCCAGGTTCCTGTGGACCATGCAGTGTTCCTCCAGGTAGTACATACCCTGAGGCCAAAACGGTTGCCATGACAATCTGTGCATCACATCACTCATGCTACTGTATCCTATTCATAAACAGGGTTGTACAGTCTGAGCTCACAATGGCTTTACCCTCAGATTTCCAGTGCTTTCTGTCCCATAGCGGTGTGAAGAAAATGCAGAAAATGTAGTGTGTGTGTGTGTGTGTGTGTGTGTGTGTGTGTGTGTGTGTGTGTGTGTGTGTGTGTGTGTGTGTGTGTGTGTGTGTGTGTGTGTGTGCGTGCGTGTGTGTGTGTGCGTGCGTGTCTGTCTGTCTGTCTACTCTGACAGGTAGTTACCCCCCCCCCCCCCCCAGAGAGGACGTATAGGGCCTTAGTCCTACCCCACTGACAGGTAGTTACCCCCCCTTTTGATTTACATCAAAAGGGCATGTGAGCTCAAACCCACAATTCAACATTTTGGTTTTAAGATGTTGATATTCATTTTGTATTCATCCGTAGGACCCCAAATCACACCTTGGAAAGCACGAGTGTCTATTTCAAACAAAGTGTTTTTTGACTGGGGGGGTCATATTTTCTGAGTTCTGAGTGATGTCATAGACATAGACTGTCCTCCAAGTACTAACAAAACATCAATTACTCAATTTATCCAAAACCCACAGCTCTGTAGTGAGAACTCATGATGGGCATAACTTCTGGGTTGGCCTACAAAAATACATCAACCCTGTAGCACTCTATGGAGAATCTGTTTTGAAGCCAAAAGTAAATAAAAACGAATGAATGAAACAGAAACACCAATATTCAACACTATATCTACGTACACGTTCATATTCATTACCCTTGTAGGCCTATGCAGATCTGCTTACCTTGGCAATTTGCACACACCAGTTGAGCAAGCGCTGGGGGTCAATGCGATGCTTGTGGCGCCTGATGTGCTCCAGCAAGGAACCATGGGAGCTGAGACGTGTGACCAACTGCAGACTGGCACCTGGGCAGATGCCCAGGAGCCTAATGATGTACGGGTGGTCCAGGCTGCCCATGGCCAACATGTGCTGCACAACAAGCAAGAGCAAAACGTGTAAAGACAATGGTACTAAGCATTTAAAGTATGAGGTATAAAGTACAGCAGCCTTGTGTTCATACAACAGAAAGATTGGGTATTGGGTAAGACTGATGTTATGTATCGTTCAGGACCTTTCACTGCTTCGTCTCAACCATTACTCTATGGCTCTGGTCTCAGCCACCGCGATGTATTTTTTGACATTCCGTTTTTCTCCAAAGTTGAATGTTGCCACGACTACTGTTAGAGCAGCCATAAACTACACAGGTTCATCCCGGTGTTCTGGGAATCTTTGTAAAGTTGGTATTAGTAAAAAGCAGGTAAAAGAGTAACGTTTGAGCAGACTAACATCAGTCACTCTACCATTCAATGTAGTAGAAGACCTGCGAGTTTACACCGCAGATATGCCGTCTACGCCTACAGGAAATACGTTCGCTGCGAGTGCGACCAGGAGACCCGTTTCTGAATTGGTCTACTCGATAGCAATGATCATCAAGACACCATCTTGTTCAATCTCATTTTACCATTTAGGAAATATTAGGTTATTAAAGTGTGAGAGTACAGTATGAGTGTTGGACTCACATCAGTGATTTCAGTGAAGGTCTGGCATCCTGAGCTGTCCTGTATTGTCTTAATGGCCACCGGGATCTTAACTGTCTCTCCCTCTGGAATCCAAAAGCCCTAAACAAGACACAAATTCATTCATTAAAATTATACTCTCAGACCGCACGGGTCTCTTGTAGAAGAAAACTAGATTAACTTCTTATACAATCCTATTACTAAATGGTAAATGGTGCATTTAAATATACATATATTTATCCAAAGCACTTTGCATAGATTGTGCATTACATTCACCCATTCACACACACATTCATACACACGATGGGAGAGGAAACCATGCAAGGCACCAACCTGCACATCAGGAGCAATTAGGGGTTCAGCGTCTTGTTCAAGGACACTTTGACACCAACTCTGGGGGACTATAACCGACTATCTCGAAAATGAAAGGTTTCCCCACCTTGTGCAGTGTGCCAAACACCCCAGAGCCCAGGACTTTGATCTTCTTCAGCTCTGGGGCCCTCATGATGCGAGTGTGAACCTTCGCCTCCTTCTCCCCCGGACCCATTGGATCAAAGCACTGCACAAACAAACATAACAGAATATTTTATCATGTTTCCATTGATTGGAATGATTCCATTTTCCAATACTGCCGATACTGTAATACTGTGTGACTAATACAGTGTTAATTTTGACAGCAACTTTTGATTTAGTTTAGTCATAGTCTTTTGAATACAATTTCATTTAGTTTTTAGTCACATTTTAGACATCTGAAATGTTTTAGTTTTAGTCTAGTTTTAGTTGACTAAATATCATGAGACTTTAGTCAACTAAATCTACAGTTGATTTTGTCGACAAAAA
The DNA here is from genome assembly GCF_963924005.1 of Protomyctophum bolini. Classification (NCBI taxonomy): domain Eukaryota; kingdom Metazoa; phylum Chordata; class Actinopteri; order Myctophiformes; family Myctophidae; genus Protomyctophum; species Protomyctophum bolini. The sequence goes on from NC_137866.1 coordinate 9,027,873, forward strand.
TGTATTTCGGCGGGCAACACCTGAGTGCAATCAAACATTCTACTGGATCTTTTCTCCACTAGTCCCTGTCCCTCCCTAACAATGTAGTCTTTTTTGTATTTGTCGACGAAATTATCACTACATTTAGTCTTCATAGCTCGTCTATATTTTGTTTTTGTCAATGAAAAAAGTCGACGGACATTTTTTGTCATAGTTTTAGTTGACGAAATGAACACTGGTGACTATTATTTTTTTTTTTTTAAATGTATTTAGCTGGCATAGCAACACCTCACCTCTCCACTCTCCAGGTACCTCCTCATGTATCTCTATAAAGAATGTATTTATCTGGCATAGCAACACCTCACCTCTCCACTCTCCAGGTACCTCCTCATGTATCTCTATAAAGAATGTATTTATCTGGCATAGCAAAACACCTCACCTCTCCACTCTCCAGGTACCTCCTCATGTATCTCTTGCGGCGAATGGCGAAGCCCCTGTGGTACAGCAGGCCCAGGATGAACAGCACCAGGCAGACTATCAGGCCAACGGGGACACCTAAAGCTATGCCCGTGATCTGACCACTGGAGGACGAGGGAAGAATGGCCCGTTTGTCAAGTTATATGGATATAACTGTAGTGCTTTATATCAACCAACAGGGGGAGGCAGGCACTTACCTACTAATCGCCATCTGAGCTGTCTCTAAACAGTCACTCAACCCTGGCCCTGAACATCTGTAAAATACATGACATATATAGCATGTTATGTATGTGGAATTATTGTGCTAAATCTGCACAGGATTATGCATGTGCATGCATTAGCATAGCCTCCATTCATGTATCTCTTTATAAATATCAATGGACTCCATTGATATCTATGAAGAGATACACCCTGTACAATACAGCATGTATAGACTACCGAAGTCCTGATGTCACTCGCTCATCCCCTGGTTTGCAGAAGTAATTTCTCTAGGGAGAATAACATTGTGTCATCTTAAAATCGTCTCATATAAGCATTGTGGTCCAAAATGTCTCTAGGATATTGTATCGTACAACAGTCAGCCACTCATATTTGATACAATTTGTTTCGTTCTTTATTTTTGGAAGACAATTCTTATTGACTTATTTGATTTAAAAAAAGGATATGAGAATTCAGAATTGGTGGGGGGAAAAAACACAAACCGGGTAGGATATGAAATTACACCAGACTTCGGCACTCGCAGTGGTTCCCAAACATTTCAGCCCGTGACCCAAAACAGACATTAGATATTCGCCTGGGACACAAACTAAATATTATATCTTAAATATTTGTTATAAATTAATTCATGAGATGTCTTCGATATTTATTTTATTTCTTCATGACATTACTAAAATAATCATCGGATTTTGTTATTAATTCATGAAAAGATTTGCTTTTTTGGGAATGCTTTTTGAAAATGTTTTGAAATAATAATAATTAAAAACGTATGTAATGTATGTAGGAAACAAAAACTACGGGGACCATAATATATAACAATGTGTCCGCGACCCACAAATGGGACCCGACCCAGTGTTTGTGAACCAGTGCTCATTATACTATGGTCTCACCCTTGTGTGCAGTTATGGTGGCATGGCTCACAGTGCCCCTCCTTACTGGGGTACTTGAAGATGAGCCCCCTGTGCCCATCGTTCACACCACTGGGACACCAGGACACGCAGTAAGGGCCGTCCCTTAGATTGGCACACGCCACGCACTCATCTGAGCCCTTGCAGAAAGAAAGAGGGTGAGAGAAAGAGAAGCGACAGATGACAATCTGTAATGTTTATTGGAATGAGCGGTCATCCTAATGACAGAGAAGGGGGCATTTTCACCATCAAAGTGATGAAGGGGGAATGAATGCAAGGCTTTTATGCTAATTCTCCATTTCCATGCCAGGATGACTGAGATTTTGGAAGTTTTATTACAGTCGGATGGTGGAAAACGTACTCACGTGTTTTACTTAAGTAAAAGTATCAATACTGCAATGTAGAAATACTCCATTACGAGTAAAAGTCCGGAATTCAAAATGTCCAAATGTATTGGCATCAAAATCTACTTAAAGTACCAAAAGTAAAAGTTACTCATTATGCAGAATGTCCCATTTCAAGTTAATTTCAAATGTATAAAAATCATTTGAAAATAGGAGATCTAAATAAATGTAGTGGAGTAAAAGTACAATATTTGCATCTGAGATGTAGTGGAGTAATAAGTAAAAGTATTGGGAATTAGAAATACTACAAAACCTTGTAGTTAAGTACAGTACTTGAGAAAATGTACTTAGTTACTGTCCCAGTTCCCACCACTGATGTGATTATACAGTATACAGCATTGTTCCACAATTTCTTTGTAATTTTTTAATAGAAGTCATGATTACCAGTCCGGTGCAAGTGGCCCTGCCGTCCTGCGGTTGACACTCTGGGTGACAAGCTATGCATTGTCTCTGCGCTCCTGCAAACTCCCTCGCCACTCTGGGGACACAGAATTGGCCATATATGCATACATTACACGCCATTTTGGAAAGAACGCCCCCTACTTCCTTCACAAGTGTTACTGATGATACTAATGAAGGCTCTGTTCCATTCTGCTATTGTGCGTGTTGGCTCACTGGAAACACTCAAAGTGTCCTTAACCCATTCTGAACGGGCACCCATTTTGGTGTTAGCATCATGTTATGCTTTAGCTATTGAAAAATAGCAGATCTACAAGCTCATAGCGCGCCACCGAGTGGCGCGCTACGAGCTTGTAGGTCTGCTATTTTTGAAAAATCGAAGAACGACTGACATTTTTTAGAATCTGATCTCAGGTCAGAATGGGTTAATCAGACCAGTGTGTGTCCAGTGGAAACCTCGTATGAATCTGATCTCAGGTCAGAATGGGTTAAGGAGGTCCTTGAAATAAAATAAAAAAGTTAGAGAACCACTGCACACTAAATCTAACAGAGCCTTAATTAGTATCCTGTGAAGTTGGGATGCAGCCCGGAAGTAGTGGACAATAAAGTTGACCCTCCCGCTGGTCTGTTATATTTTAATGCGCTTACGCACTTACGCACTTACGCACGCACGCACACACACACACACACACACACACACACACACACACACACACACACACACACACACACACACACACACACACACACACACACACACACACACACACACACACACACACACACACACACACACGCTTAGAGGAAAACCCTTAGAGTATATGTGTTTGACTCTATGTATAGTTTAGAATAGTTACCCAGTGTAGAAGTTGCAGCTGGCCACACATGTGCCGTCTCGGCTGTAGTTCCTGCAAGAGAGGCACTGGTCGGGCCCCGGGCCCCAGCACCCTGAGTCTGAGCACAGCGGGTCACACACACGGCCCTCCGCCTCTGATGCAACATCAAGGACAAGAACAAATAGGTATCATTAGTGCTTTTTGTAAGAATATCAATTCAGGGAAAACTTTCAAAAAATCGACCCAGTGCAATAGACGATCGACAAGCTCACAATCAAGCTTGGAGTCTGACTCTACGCAGACGTCAGAATGATGTCAGAACAGTTCTTTGTCAGGCATGCCCAAATATGGAGTCTGGCCCGGGCAGAGGCCTTTTGTTGCCTGGCAGAGGCCTTTTGTGGCGGTTCTGGACAACCGTGGGTCTCGACGCCGGGCACTGCACTCCCCGTGGGGGTGTGGAACACATGTGTCGAATTTGAAGGTGGTGGGGCAAACGGTTCTCGAGTTACGTGGATTACAGACATACAGACATACAGAGACTTGGTGCATTTATAGTTATTATAGTTATATTTTGATGCCAATACTTAAAAAAATACAAAATGTACAAAATGTGAGTACTTTTTCCCACCCACTGCGTGACTCACCACACTCAGCCAATGGTCTGTTTCTCTTGATGTCATTGTTCCGGCGGGCCCTGAACAGCCGGGTCCAGTTGACAGTGTGATGGTAACAGAGTTTGGCGTTCAGACTGAGGTAGACGCTGCCATCGCTGATCTCCTTGAGGGAGCGTAGGCCCAGAGAGGTGATGGTGGCCACGCGCATCACCAGCAGGGAGAACCGCCTGAGGAGGAGGACACACAGGAGAATATTATTTACATCCGGTTCACGTCTTGGGTCCCAGTGGGCCTTCAAAATAAGGGTTTCACTGGAAAAACACTGGCGGTTTTGGAAGAATTCATTGATTAATACCTGGCAGTGAATGTGTTATTTAATGTATGACTATGGTCAATGGTCAGTGTGTGGTGTCAAGACAGTTAGTGGGTCAGACACATTGCAGGTCATACCTCTTTACATTGCTGGAGGACATCAGGACAAGGAGGGTGGGAGGAGGGAGTGACACAAACAGAACTATTACAAATGGACAGCATGCATGGACAGCTATACTGTAGGGGCCTCGCCATGAGCTGTTCACACAAAAACAGCTTCACGTGTTAAGCATACACAAAAGCAATGACATACTGGGTTATTATGCAACACTTAACATACAACAGTATATGGGTGGATTTTCGACTAAGCAACTTTACACACTCAATTAACATACAGTATATATTTTCACATGACACGCGCTCACAGCCACACACAGACACGCACACACGCGCGCGCGCACGGACACACACGACACACACACACACACACACACACACACACACACACACACACACACACACACACACACACACACAGCCTTACGCAGGAAGGGACCTCCCCTGTATCGTAGTGAGACCAGAGAAAACTGACAGATCGTTCAGTTCTTTGGGCCAGGATTGAATGTTCAGGATATCTGTTGATCAAAGACGTAACATTAATCTAAAATACAGCATTATAAACCATCACATTGTGTGTGTGTTCATTACGAACGAACATCTATTACCTGTTATCTCCCTGACGGTGCGGAAGACCTCCAACTTCTTGGGATCCAGGGGAGGGATTTTCTTGAATTCATCTCTGAGAAACACAAGTTATGAAGAAGATGAAGCTG
>NC_137866.1:9037850-9072850 GCF_963924005.1 Protomyctophum bolini
GACTACAAATCAGTGACTACAACATGACGTACATTACCATCCGCTCCGTTCACACGGCGATTTTGGAACACAGACCAGGCTTTCCTCCGAGGTGGAAATCCTGGTGACGTGAGGTTACCACTACCGTGTGGAAACCCAACGTAAACGTGCAGGACTGTGTGAACTCCACACAGAATCTCCACCTCTTCTTGCTGTGAGGCAACAGTGATAACCACCGTGGCACCCATTATCATATCATGCCACCCACATATCTACGCAAATATGCGTGTTATACTTCTTGGACATGTTTTTATTGTAGTTATGAGTAAGTCTTTATCCGTCGATCTTTACTAAGGGCACACCTTCCTGTTAGGTGGAAGGTCCTCAAACACATTTACAAACATCACTCTCAAGCATTTAATTGTGGTGGTTTTGGGCGAGATTGTGCACATTCATTGCAACGTGTCAATCATACACAATGTTTTCTTTTTTACTGGTATCCGATCTCACCAAGCCCTTTGGACCTCACCTATGTATCTGTCCCTTCAATACCAAGGGAGATCATCTCATGTACTTCTAACTGTATTGTGTATAAAATTTGTTTAAAATCTGTTTAGTGACAAATTTGGTTGGTATGAAAATCAAATACTGGTTAGAGAATTTCACTTTTAAAGCAATGATCAATAAAGTATTCAACTCCAGTTCTTCTGCACAGACAACATTTCGACCAGTCAGTCAGCCAAGACAAAACATCTACGGTACTTGAGCAGGGAAGATATTGCATTTTAAGCTTCGTCTAATACTTTTCCTACCCCAAACAAACACAGGATCGAATAAATGTCTCAATAGAAAAGCACCGCATATGTGCTTATATTGACACACTCTACCATACAGATTGGTGCAAAGATATAATTGTATTCATTGAAAGTTCCAGACTGTAGCTTACTTTGTTTCCCTTTGTGTGCCACCTCGTCTTGCCCTTCTCTTTGTTTTATTTTTCTCACATTGCCCTCGAGTTCAAGCTCACCAGTCACTACTAACCTGTCAGATTGGTGAGTCCGAGGTACCGCAGGCCATTGGAGCTCACCAGTCACTACTAACCTGTCAGATTGGTGAGTCCCAGGTACCGCAGGCCATTGGAGCTCACCAGTCACTACTAACCTGTCAGATTGGTGAGTCCGAGGTACCGCAGGCCATTGGAGCTCACCAGTCACTACTAACCTGTCAGATTCGTGAGTCCGAGGTACCGCAGGCCATTGGAGCCGTCCTTGGGGTAGTTGAAGAAAACCGACAGTGCAAACTGCTTTTCGTACAGGTGGTTCCCTCTGATGATCCGCAGCTGGTCCAGAGGGAACTGTTGGAAGTTGTTCATGGCGATGAGGATGTAGCCGGTCACCTCACGGATCGTCTGGAGAGCAAACATCACCAATGTATTGTTACTAATCTAATATGATAAACATCACCAATGTATTGTAACTAATCTAATATGATTAATGAATTGACACATCCCCTCCCGTCACTATAGTAGGGATCGTGAGGCCTGCAGTGCCAGGCCAATGCGCTAAACACGCAGAAGAAAAGACCACTTCCGCCCAACCCGGAAGTGATAGCTCTCCATATTTGAGCCACATCCTCATCCTAGGCTGTGTAGCAACGACACAACCACATCCTCATCCTAGGCTGTGTAGCAACGACACAACCACATCCTCATCCTAGGCTGTGTAGCAACGACACAACCACATCCTCATCCTATAGGCTGTGTAGCAACGCTTAATTTAATTAGCGCGATTATAAGGTCGCAAAGATCACAGTTTGTTTAATTTTGAGGAGAAAAAGGACTATTAAGAGTGTGCGTGGCCGTGTGCGTGTCAGATCGGGATGTAGGTGTTTCTACCATGTGACTGTGAGTACAACAAAATATATATATATATTTTTTTAACGCTGGATTAGTTGTTGGTAGGAAATATTCATCATAGGATTTCATATTCATATAAGTGGCATTTTCTACATTAAACAACACACAGCACCATCTTGTAATGGTGATACAGTACATACTATCTTTCCATTTATTTTTATTATTTCAGTTGACAATTGTGACTGTTCCTTTTATTGTCTTCAGCCCTTTCCTCTATAAACAACTAAGACTACACAGTAAAATCCAGAGTGTCAATATTGTAAAAAATACTATTACTCATTTACCTCTGACAGTATAATAAAAATAGAGCTTCATGGGCCCACTGAGTTAAATGAACACTCTGTATTTCACTGTACAGTCAGCAAGACTTGGCATAGATTTGTAAGTTTATAGCATAAAGGAATGTTCGACTAGTATGCATGCACCTATTGGTACCACCTCACCTCAAAGGCCCTTTAAACAAGGCTCCAGACTTCCCAAAACAAACTGGTCAGGCTTCTACTTGGCCTCTCTCCCCGAACCCACATCACCCCTGCCCACTTTGATAGGCTAGAATGGCTTAGGGTTGACGACAGAGTACAGCATCTTGCAACGGGTCTGGTCCACGAGATTCGATACAATACCAAGATACCCATGTACCTGTCTAAATACTTCCTTAATGTCAATGAAGTCCACACCCACAACACCAGGTAGTTCAACAAACCATGGGCAACCCAGATTCGGCAATAACAAGGGACTGACTTAATTTAGCTCCTATGCCACCAAAATGTGGAACGCCCTACAAACAGTACCAGAAATGAGAATCCCTTGATTCCTTCAAAACCGCTCTCAAAGGGCACCTACAGACGGCTGCAATTCGAAACTGGCCACCGTAAAATATGAATCCCCCCCCACCGCCCCCTTTTCCCCTCACCCTATGTTTTTTCCTTTTTTACCTCTATGATGATTTACTGTTTACTATATAGAAGTGTATATGTAAGTCTCTAAATGTTTTGATGAATTGAAAACGGTGGGCCCTATTGTAAACAAGTGTAATGCTATAATGGTGTCGTCCACTCGCAGTTAACAGTTTTTGTATTGAGTCGTGCTTTAAATGTACTCTAATTCTGCAAACTGTTAATAAATACTTCAATCAATCAATCAAAACCACTAACTGCTTCTCCAACATTTTCATTTGTCCAAATATGTATTTGTCCACGGATGTTGACAGTTTGTCAACATTTCTTTCAACAGTTTAGGGTGTTTAAACTGTTCCTCATTTTGCTGGGGAGGAGACCCCCAGGACATCCGCACAGAGGACCCCTGGGGGTCCCCTGACCCCACACTGAAAAAAATGTAATAATTTCCATTAAAAAACATCTGCTACTTTCACTAGTGTGGGTCATGGGCAAACCTTCTCTTTTTTTGGTCTTAACCCATTCTGGGCGGGAACCCCTTTTGGTGTTTTAACTAAGCATTATGTTATACTTTAGCTATTGAAAAATGGCAGATCTACAAGCTCATAGCGCGCCACTAGTAGGTCTGCTATTTTTGAATAATCGTGAAAATGCGGCACAAATCTTTGAATATATATTCTTTTCAGAACGAAAGTTTTTTTTTTATTTCGACGTCAGGCCTAAATGGGTTTTAAGGAATCAATGCCTCCATATGACCCTAGCAGGAAACACATAAACTGTAAAGATATAACAAAACAGATAAAGCATTACCCCGAGGAAGGAGAAGTCCCAGTTCTTCTCGATGTGAGTGATCTCCAGGTTGCCCATGACGATCTCACAGCCCTTGTAGCGGTCCTTGATCATGTTGTACACCTGCACCTGGGAGCCGGTGAAGCTCAGACCATTCTGGGTGCCGGAGCACACCACTGAAACACACACACACACACACACGCACACACACACACACACGCACACGCACACGCACACGCATCACACACACACACGCACACGCACACGCACACGCACACACACACACACACACACACACACACACACACACACACACACACACACACACACACACACACACACACACACACACACACACACACACACACACACACACACAAACACACACACACACACAGGGTGTTAAAAATAATACTTATACAATAATATAATAATAAGTTGATCTACAAGCTTCAACACGTCACAAAGTAAAAGATAGGAATTACATTAATTACATTTAGTCGACACTCTTTATCCAGAGCACAAGTATAACATGAACATTAACAACAGGATCAATTAAGTGATTGATAAACGAATGTCAGAGACAGAGACACTAAGTAAAGATGCTGGTGTTGGTGCTTTAATTTAACTTTTTGATGTCAAGGACCCCCAAATTGACACAAATTATCCTGCAGACCCCCATTTGAAAATAATATGCCAGGAACCCCCATGAGAGAAGATATTTACGGCTCTAGCAGTGATTCTCAACCTGTTTAATTTCAAGGATCCCCAGTTTGACATGCATTATTCTACGGACCCCCATTTAATGGCATTTATATCTCTGGGACCCCCAATTTATATTGTAAAATCAATGTTAATTTAACTCTGAGTGTACAAATGGGTCCATTTGGTTCCATTTGTACACTCTTAGAGTTACAGACTCATAAGGGTCCATTTGGTTCCAAACTATCATTTAGCTGGGGACCCCCTGGAACTCCCTGAAGGAGCCCTGGGGGTCCCCGGACCCCACTTTGGGAACCACTGCTTTAATCCATAGGTGGACATGGACATTAAATTGTCATGTCACAAGGGCAAGCTGTACCTTAAACTATAACTATCAGGCCTAAGAGAGACATCTCCTGGCTCTTAAAACATGCAAAGTATCATCATCATATAAATAGGGCACAAATATGAATAACATAAGGTGAACACATAATGTACTGGAATAAAGGTTTGATGGAAACAACCCATACTAACAACAACAACAACAACACAATTCTTCCTCCCAAATCAACAACAGGGCAAGTGGGAAAGCAGTGCTAAGAAAACAAGTGTTACAAAGTAACTACTAGGAATGGTCTTTTTTGTTTTTTTGTTTTTTTTTAGGTATACTATTAAATGGTCCTAAAGTCCTTAAAATCGTCACTTCACTGTCATCTAGGGACCCCCCCCCAAAATCATGTGGCGAGTGGCGACCCCCCCTGGGGGTCCCGACCCACAGGTTGAGAATCTAAATGACATACTGAGCATCTGTGAAGAGACACGCAACATACATCAATCCACCTCTACATCTAACTGTATATCAACACAGGCGCAGGTGCATCCCACAGCTTGGGAGTCTCAGGAGGGAGACGACGAGTCTATGTTGCCTCGACATAGACGTCCAGGTTGTCCGAGGGAATGGAGGGACAGAGCTTGTAGAGCAACAGTCTCATTTCTCTTTTGGGTCTAGAGAGAAAACGTTTGGCAACCACTGGTAATACTGCCACACACCGTGAGCTTCACCTGGTCTATTTTGAAGAGGGAACAAAGTAGTGGGCCTCGTATAGACGGCTCAGGGGCACTGGTCAACAAAGTACGATCTAGGTCTATAGGACGTATACGCGTCTATTTGGCTGTGTCCGACTGTTGTGTCTGCTGTTGTGACTGCTGTTACGTTTGATGCAGAGCAGGGGTGGGCAGGCCAGGCAGGGCCATAACCCCTTTACATGGAGTAGTGCAGGCCCGGGGCCGAAGGACCCAAATATGAGGACAAAGTATCGCATTGTGATGGCACTATAAATGTGGACAGTGTTCCAGTGAGTGAGCAGTGATGCAGTGTCAGACACTGCTGCTGCTGTGCGTGCGTGCATGTGCGCGCGTGTGTGTGTGTGTGTGTGTGTGTGTGTGTCTGTGTGTGCGCGCGCGTGCGTGCATGGGGTATGGGGTCTGCGATGCTGCTGAGATCATAAGGAACAATGGGACATGTGTGAGAAGTACATTCTGGCAGCGGGAAGGGAAATATCGTGAACGGAAGACACACATACTATCTCTTATTGAACAACATGGCAGTGGCATGCATGCACATACCCAGCGTAGTCACTTTATGCACCTGCAGTAGTGCACACGCTGTTCCTCCTCATAAGGGCTACTGGGGTTCAAAGGTATTTCTTTTAATCAAATCTCAAACTAAATGCCAACCGCTTATTGATTCTGAATCCTTTTGAATCTCTTAGCAAATATCAGGGGTAAACAGTGACTTAATGGACAACAGAATACTATTTCTCTGTGCACTCGGTGACAATACTCTTTCTTTCTAGAACAACTTGAATAACAAATGAATTAAGTTTCAACGTTAAGACATGTAGAGCAGACTTTTGATTTCGGGATTGAAGATTTGATAAGAGATTGTCTGACTCAGTATACTGAGAGAGTCGCCCATATGTGACCAATCGAAACTCCAACCCTACTCCTCATAACAAAGTGTCCCGCAATCGCCTTTGCAAATCATAAAGTTGAACCCTTACATCCTTCACTCAGGTAAACCAAAGGTATATAGCGCCGATCCCTGTCATATACGCGCTGTATGTGACTCTTTAAAGATAAAAGAGCTCTTTAAGCTCACACACACAGTCACACACACACACACACACACACACACAGTACTGTACTGTACATAGTGTGTAATCCATATCTCAGTCCACTCATTCATTTACCCATGTTGTTCCTAAGCAAATATTGGCTCTGGTGTGGAGTGGAAGTTGTAAGGGAAACTCACAATGCCGCTTATCTGTGAGAGAACACTGTGATTCAGGCTCAAAAAGCCCTCAGTAAACACACAGTAATATGGGTGTGGACCGACTGCCAAGAAGCAAAGACCCCCAGAAGAATGTCTATACGGACAATTAAAAAGCAGCTATGCATGGCACACACACACGTGTACTACACACGCACATACATAATGAGTTCCACAGGTTTGTGAATGCCATGTCATCCAACCTCGGTGGGTCTACTCTACAATCAATGTCAACGCTAATACACTGAAGTGCTTGTGTGTAAATCCATATCAGATTATAATGACAACAGCCTGCAGTAACTGCTTGGCTCATGGTGCACTGTCGTCATTCAATACAATTTAAAGTTTCCGACATAATGGAACTTTGGACTGTAAGGTCAACAGTGAACAGGTGAGGTGAGTGACTGGCTGCGTTGACACACCTGTTACAGGAAAAGAGCAGTAAAACAATATTCCTGATAAGTCAACGCCACACCAGAAACTGTTGTATTTACAGTACAGGTGTGTGTGTGTGTGTGTGTGTGTGTGTGTGTGTGTGTGTGTGTGTGTGTGTGTGTGTGTGTGTGTGTGTGTGTGTGTGAAAGAGAGAGAGAGAGAGAGCGAGAGAGAGATAGAGAGAGACAACAGAGTGATGGTGACTAACATGAAGACGACATGAATGAAAACTACTACTACACACTACCTACTGCACGCACACACACACACACACACACACACACACACACACACACACACACACACAGTTTGATTTGATGATTTGCATAAAGAGCTATAATTGATATCTCATATAGGAATCGGATACATTTACATTACAATATTATCATATATTGCCTATAGGCTATATAGCATGGTCACTAAATTACTAATTGTTTCAATTAATTGAATACACAGGACACCAATGGAATTAACAAGCAGTGCTTTCTTGGGTTCTATCCTATATTTATCTAAACTTGAACTTCTTCTCTTTTTTTCTTCTTTGCAAAATGTTAATAAAGTATTAAATCAATCAATCAATCAATAAACCTCGGGAACCACTCATAGATTAGAATCACCTACCCTCGTGGGTCTGAGACGAGATGATCTCCAGGTGGCAGACAAGCAACAAACACAACAAGGTAATTCTCCGTGGGTCCATGTTGATGTTGATGCCCATAACTGTCAGAGGCATATTATCATGATCTATACGTATGTATAATAGTTCAGAAACTCTGAACTTGGTTTTGAGAAATGAGCTCTCCCGTCAAATAATAGCCTAGGCTATAAGTGTGTAGGTTATATTATCCCACTTCCAGCCAGGGCTCTCGAAAAAAGAAATCACAACTATCCGGAGGAGGTAATAAAGCGAAGGTGAGATACAGTCCGTCCGTCAAATGTTTCCTCCAAACGGGTTTTAGTTTTAGAGGGAGGGTGCGTCTGTCAGTCTGGAGCTCAGCAACACATACACATAACAAGTGGCACTAGTCTGGTTGACGCTGAGCTCGCTCCCAGGCGGCCACTCACTGCTGATTGGTCCGCATCGAGGAGTCCAATTAATTTACCAATTCAATGGTCGTTTGATTTCCTTTTCTTTCTGCGCAGTAAGATGTGCTGTGATAGGACCCCAAAGTTGGAAATGCATTATGTTGGGTTGCCCTTCTATATATATATATATATATATATATATATATATATATATATATATATATATATATAATGTATATTTCTCCAGAAAATAATAAATAAATACAAATATGCTGCATGCATGAATTAAAAAAGCCTAAAGAAATTGTGAAAATAGTATACAAGCTCATGACATGAATTGTGAGCTATTCACTATTAGACAGTCAGTGCTTTGGTTAATGAATGGATTCATATTTAAATGCTACCTCTTTCTACTGCATTATCACAGTGGTTCTCAAAGTGGGGTGTGGGGACCCGGCATAGGGGTCCTTGAGGAAGTTCCATGGTGTCCCCAGATGTGGAATTAAATCTGAGAGGAACCAAATGGACCCTTACAGGCCCATTTGGTTCCATTTGTGCACTCTCAGAGTTATGGGGGTCCATCCGTGGCCTTAGCGGTTAACACGTGACCATCTGGGGGTCCTTGAAATGAAAAAAGTTTGAGAACCACTATCAGAGATAGTGATTTCCACTTGTTCGCGCGCTGAAAGTCTTTATTTATTATGTGCAGTTATTTTGGTTGTTTTCTGGTGCATGTGGAAGCAGTGCTACTGGCCTGCCAGTCATTGGCAGTGCTGAGTGGCTGCACTGTTCCCCTCTAAAGAGCAGTATTGTCCCCCCCGGCCCTGTCAACTGGTTAATCACTTCTTTGATGCGTTTGGGGCAGCCCGTCACAATGGACACATTGTCGATCGGTCAAGTGACTTCTGATCCCAAACAAGAACATGCTTAATTCGACAAAATGGCCACAGAGCAATAAGCATTCCTACGCGTATAGGCATGTAGTTATACACATGAAAAGGGACATCAGTTTGGGACAAGATTAACACTGCTTCTATAGTCTACTCTGTTATCACACTTTTGTAGAAACAGACTTTTCCTGATTGTTTTAAATAATATAAGACCCCAAATAAGACCCATGTAATTACACAAATTACTATATGTAACAAATTACCGTGATACATCTGTTTATGTTTGTTAATTCAATTAGGCTCAATTATTACTATCTTACTGTCTTCCTCTGAAAAAGCCTGCAACAGGTCAAAATTCTAAAAGTCAGTGCCACCACCAGTGCACAGTGACCAGTGCCACCAGGAGTGAATATATTTTCCATTATTTTGTTGTGGTGGACATCCAAACATAATAGATTACTGCCACCTAGTGTGTTGGAGTGTATACAAGGCAAGACAAGCCTGTCTAGTCTAAAAAAAACATTTTAACTTTAGGAACCTCGTGTCACTCGTCTGTGTAACAATCATTCTGTTTATTCTAACACTACCTCAGTACAACTACTGTTGTTATCACATGTTCTCTTAACAGAATATCAAGGAGAGTGTAAACAGAGCATGGATGGAGACAGAAACTGGACAGGGAACAGAAAGAGCATTGTTCTTCTGTCCCACTCAAAAGCAACTGCCAGTCTGCCACTATATTTCTGGGCTTTATAACAAAATCTGGCATCCATCATTAGGGTGTCACCTAGTGGTTTTTAGTGTGCAGCAATGCTCATCTACAGTATATCAGTGGTTCTCAATCTTTTTTGTTTAAAAGACCTTCGGTTTGGTGTGCAGAGGGGGGGGGGGGGGGGTCCGGACCCCCATAACTCTGACAGTGTACAAAGTTTAATGGAACCAGATGGACCCCCTGCGGGGGTCATCCACTTTGAGACGCACTGATCTGTATAGACCTATAATAGCCAATTATCTTTTTACCAATTTTTGCGCCTCCGTCCACAGTTCAATGTTGACCTCTCGGTGGTCGTCCGTGACATCATCAGACCCCCAAATTGACCCATTTGAGGAGATAATGCCAGGGGTCCCCATGAGAGAAGATGTTTAGTGATTCTCAACCCGTTTCATTCAAGGACCCCCAGTTTAAATGTACATTCTCTTTAACCACTGCTCATCTGCTGTAAAAACTTGAGGTGCTGGAGTTACAAAGGGATAATGAAGAAAATATCTCTGAGATCCCAATTCATATTGAAAAATCAATGTTAATTTAACTCTGAGAGTGTACAAATGGAATTTGTACACTCTCAGAGTTACAGACCCATAATGGTCCATTTGGTTCCTAACTACCGGTATATCATTTAGCTGGGGACCCCCTGGAACTTCCTCAAGGACCTCTAGGGGTCCCCGGACCCCACTTTGGGAACCACCAGTCCACAGGATTGTAGGCTATGTAGCTGATCAGTAGAGGGAGACAGAGCTGTAGGTTTGATAGTCGTTCATATGAGAGCCCTCAGCCAGACCTAAAAACCCTGAGTGTACAATGTAACCCATCCGTGTGTTAACCACTTGAACCCCATGTGTGCAGCATCACTCATTCTGGGCGGAACATTCGCCAGAAAACAGACTCACGTGATGCAATGTGTTGAGAGCTTGTAGATCTGGGGCAGCCCTTCTTTGTTTGGAGTCAGTACCGGTAGGCCTATAATGATAATTATCAGGATAACCATAATTATTATGATGAAAATTATCCATCACCTCCAAGTGTAGCTACTTGGACTAGAACAATGAGACTTATCTTCACATGTAATTTGGGGAATAATCTTTCACACACTTAAAGCGTACACAGAATTTACCATCTTTAGATTTTTATGATAGCAAAAAACTGGAAACATTATAGACAAATATATGTTTCTCCAGTTATTGAATGATCTCAAGGGCATACGTTACTTACACAGTAAAACCCCTCCATATTAATTCATCTGTTTGTAACTCAGAGAGTGCACAAGGTCCATTACATTTGTATACGCTCTCTGAGTCAAACGATCACTGAGGACTTTACCGTGCATAATCTCATGGTGTCATGTCTCCATCTAATACTAATGACCACAGTTGACTCCCAGGTTCCTTTCGGAATGGCCTGGTCTAGGGTTCAGCCTCGGTGTCAGTCATCCCCGGTGGCCCAGGCAGAGCAGGCTGTGTTGTCCAAGGCGAGGTGTGGGGGCGAGTGCTGTGGCCTTTTGCGGTTGCCACTCCCTTCAGCAGATTGATGAATTGATTGTGGAGCCGCTGCCAGTGTGTCTGTGCCCTGGGCGAGGAGGAGGGGGGCGTCCCGGTTACGCCAGGGAATCCCAGCTATGGCACCCGCCCTGGGGCCGCTATTGTGACCGTCCTGCAGGGGGCCCCGGGGGCCGGTGGGCTCAGGGAGCCAGGCTCTGACCCACATACTGCTGTCACACCCCTGGAGACACAGCGGCACTTTCCCCCTTGCACGGATCTCTGATTGGCTGGGTCAGACTCGAGCCACGATGCCTCCCTGTGAAGCGCAGCAATTCTGCGGGGTAACTATCTGGACTGTGCCAAACGTTCCCCTCGATGGGAAAACTGAAGCCCGATTTACACCTACACTGTGCAAAACCTTGAGTGTTCATTAACCTGTTAAGACCTAAGGCCCATTCTACAAAGTTTTCTGAACAACCAGTGATTCTCAAACCCCAACAATGTTTGGCTGCCAGCCCCCATCTCAAAATATTTGGTGCCAGGTACCTCCAGAAGCAATTCAAGATTGATCTGCAAGCTCATAGCACGGCACGGACGGCTTATGGCAGATTTTAAACACAGACATGGTTTACAAGTTTCACCCAATGTGGCCCTGTGGGAACACATCGGCAAAAATGTGAATCTTATCCATGTCCTCTTATCCATGTAAGGTCATTGCATTTTCATTAATGAGACATAAATATGGAATCGTGTTTTTGACTGGCACTATAAAAAAATCATCAGACAGTGTGTGATCTGAGTTCAGTTAATTTCAGAGGATGTCACATTTTCCAAATAAATCTGGGACAGCAGGTCTGAATTCAAATGATTCAAAACATGACTCTCACATGGAGGATAATTGATGAATACTACACAGCTGTGATGATTCAGGGTAGTAATCTACTGAATGGCCTAGACTAGAGCAATTATAACTTTTCCATTTCAAGGAAATACGCATTAGGCCAAATACGATTTGTATCTCTGGGACTGCACGGAAAATCCTCAGTGTTCATTTAACTCTCAGAGTTACAGACCCATTTTGTTCTCCTTTAACTATCAGTCATTTAGCTGAGGACCCCCTGGAACCCAATTAAGGACCCCTAGCAGTCCCTGGACCCCACATTAAGAACCAGCGGACCACAGCAGTGGTTCTCAACCTTTTCAGACCGTGGGGTTGAGAACCAGTGGCCTACAGTGATTCAGAAGGGAACAGAATAATGTCTGAGGCAATTCAAAACATTGTATTTGGTCTTTTTATTGATTGGTCAGTGCATTGCCAGGAATAATTTAATGATTCAGTAGTTTACCTCTTTATAATAATCTGATAAATTAACCAATCCAGTTACATTTCTACACACAATCACTTGGAATGTCAGGTAGTTTCGTTATTCATGAATATAAGTTCTATTTTGTAACAACCATACTGTTAGTATTTTGTTGTTATATATACAGTAAGTGTATATATGTACATACACATTTTTATCAAAGAGAATTAGACTGCCGGCAATAGAAGGCCACCAAAAAAAACTATTTTCACGTCAAAACTGAACTTAATGAAGAGCACATCACACGCACAAGCTGTTGCCACGACTATACATTTTTGTCAAACAGACTGACCCCAATATCTACATGTTTATTCTATATAAACAATTTCTGTTTACTACTGTGGTCTTTTACTTGTTAAACAGAACGTTAACATATTTACAGTTGCGTTCACATAGAAAATCATGCTCTTGCATATTAGAAGGTTGTTTTTAGGTAAACTTTACACTAAAATCCATAACATTTATCAGCATTGTCCCATCCACCAGCGGCAATGTAAACTAAGAAATAGTCTGAGGATACAGGCTATTATAATTGACTTTTTATTAGAGATCTGTAACAGTATTCACATGCCTTATGATGCAATATCACTATCATCCCTTAATTCTCCCTATTTTGCTTTTGTATTAATGTTATTTGTGGAACTCAACACGACACCAACAGAACTAAGTGGTAAATAAATTAAAGCCATGTATTCAATTAGAGCTTGCCTTATGGTGCAAAATAAATAACAATTTGAAATACAAGACACACATCTGGTACATATAGTACAGGAATAATATTCCTAAAGGTTAATTATGCACAAGAAACTCAGCCAATGAAAGATGAGATCTTTAGGATGACTAGCAATGTGCATTAAGCCTAATTTCTACTCATTGTGGATTCAGGCTAACAATGTGAGTATAAATTAGGCATTTTTAGTGAATAAAACAGTATTGTAGCCAACGGCGTCAACTCCGCGGGTGCGCAGGAGCCGAAGCACCGGCTGGAAAAATAATAAGCCAATAATAATAAGTTGCGGGGCGGGTGGGCACCGTAAAATATATAGGCTACTCTAAGGTGGGCACCCACTGTCGTTAGGGGAACCTTCCGCCACTGATTGTAGCCAATATGTATGGTAGAGTATGTTAATACAATATAACTAACACAATGGCAGTGGTTGGAGGTGATGGTCTCCCTACTCTTCCATTGAGAAATTTAGAACCTTTGGTCACGTACAGTACTATATAGTACCACTACTGGCTTGAGAGGTATTGCATGAATCTCAAAGCGAAATATCTCCCCCACGCACAAACACAGGCTCGGTGTCTTAGCTCAGCAGTAGAGATTTCAGTACTCGCATGGGGACAGTGACCCGGGTTCGAATCCCGGGCAGCCAGGAAGGACATACCCTAAATGTTATGGATAATTGCAGCTTTAAATCAACACTGAGGATTTGACTGCGTATAAGCTCTCTAATATCGACAAATTTGCATGCTCCACTGTAGTCCCTCTGCCCAAATATACATGGTACTTTTATGCCTGTTCTATCACCTACACGTTACTTAACTACTGTACCTGTTCTATCACCTACACGTTACTTAACTACTGTACCACACGTCACTGACAACAGCCTAACACCTTTTCAACCCCTAATTTATCCAGGCAACACATTGTACATGTTATTCACAGCAACGGCCTGTGGGAGCAGTTCCAACTAAGCTGAGCCAATATTGGGATGTCATTCTCCATGCACACTGTGGGAGTACAGCTACTGGATACCACTTTCATCTCTCACTAACTGCGTTGGTAATGAACGCATATTGCAACAGAGGGGTAGAAATTGCATTACAAAATAAATAAATAAACGTGAATATATAAATAAGCTAAATATAGTCAAAGGTTACTGAATACAATCCAAAAGGTCAGCGTTTTCTTTACTTTCTTTAAAAATCATCGTAATAAATAAAATAAAACTAAAATTTATTTTTGGTAATAACATGTAAGCTTCAGTGTGGATTGAAAATGGATAGCTGAAATTGATCAGTAGTATAATATTTCATTTTTTTTTTTACACAATGTGACGATATGTTGTACGGAAGTGTCCGAGAGAAAATTCAGTTACACAAAATTGCACTGTCACCCTGTCTACATTTGCCACTTCTCAGTAAATCAAAAGGTCATAGAGAGTGGGAATAGTTACATTTCGTATGCCTTTAACATTATGTAAATTCGTATGCATTGACTTCAGCATGTGATTCATTTAGGCCAATTTTTTGATAATTGGTTTCTAAATACTAAAACGTCACAAACTCATCGATTTAATTTAAATAAGGTAAGAAAACAAGAGTTGAGAGGGAGGGCGGGTGTGTCACTGAACACCCCCCCCTTGGGAAACCTCCCATATGCTGCCTGCCTGACCATGTCAACACAATGGATAAACTATTACCACTACCTGGAGCTGTTGCCCAGGTTCTTTGCATCTCTCTTCTGATTGGACCCTTCACTTTTTGTTCTTCAGCTGATTGGCTAGCCAATCAAGACCCTCGTAGAGACCATCTCCACTGGTGGCACAGGTGGCCTGAATATACCAGTTGCGGTGACGCAGCGAGTGCAGGCCCAGCTTGTCTGTGAGTTCTGCCGCATTCATGGCATTGGGCAGGTCCTACACAAGATGACATTGACACAAGACATCAAGGATATAGGGTTGCAGTTCCAAAGCTTTAAGGGGCCTGGATTGCAAAAGCCTGGACCCCTTTGAGATGAGCTGGGCTGTGGGAGTCTCCAGGAGGGCCTTGTCTGAGGATCTGAGTCTGCACACAGACTTATAAGGATCCTAAGGAGCTACCAATACAGGAGTGGCACCTGGTGTGGTCTGCCTAATGTTTGGACGTGTTGTGCGTTCAGAGATGCTCGGCATACCGTGGTTGTAAAGAGTGGTTATTTGAGTTGCTGGTGCCTTTCCACCAGCTTGACCCAGTCTGGCCATTATCCTCTGATCTCTGGCATCAACAAGGCATTTTCAATCACAGAACTGCTGCCCACTGGATATTTTTTGTCTGGATTTTGGAAATATGTCATGTGGCAACCAAGTCTTTGTTTGTTTAGAGCACTTTTAACAGGACCTTATGTGGCAGCCACGTCTATGGACTTTTAATGTTTGTTGAGGGCACTTTAAACAAACATTACCAGGCTATCATACATAATGACCATGATAAAAGGCGCCCCTCACTTCACACAAGTGTGATTCTTTCTTTTTCGCACCATTATCTGTACATTTGGGTAGGAAGACTACTCATTGAAACGTGCTATGGCCTGAAGGACCCCAGTGGAAACAAGCCATAGTGCGTTCTTGGGTTCAATACTTTTAGCATTGTATTTGTATTAAACTGTACTTTCTGTGCTGTTTTTGCAAACTGTTAATAAAGTAATCAATCCATCAATCAATCAATATCTCACCCAATCAATCAATATATCACCTGCCCAAGCAGGCGTTTGCTCTTAGCTCACTGGTAGAAATGTCGTCTCCTTGTGACCTGGGTTCGAATCCCGGGAAGGATATAAATCTCAGGGATTGCAGCTTCAACACTGAGGACTTTATTGCGTAAGAGAGGAGAATGTGAAGGAGCCTACTTACTTGTTTGTTGGCAAAGACGAGGAGAACGGCGTCTCGCAGCTCGTCCTCAGCCAGCATCCTCATGAGCTCTTCTCGAGCTTCGTTCACCCGCTCTCGGTCATTACTGTCCACCACAAAGATCAGACCTGAGGGAGGGGACACATGGTCTCAATGAATCTCGTGGCTGTGCCCGTCCAAAGAGCGAACCCGATACAAACATCAAGGTCTACTGTGTCAGAATGAAAGTGACAGTAATTAGATACATCCCACAATTTAACAATATGCTGACTTCATATCCTTATAAATAACATATTGCTAAGCTGCATTTATTCATTGTCAAGTCTTTCAACATGACTGAGAAGGAATAATTTGAAACAGTCTGACACTGTACGACTGCGTACTCATCTCGAATATTAAGCCTGATTTAAACGCAGGCATACAATGGTGTCCCGTGCAAAGAAACAGCCGATCTACAAGTTCAGGACACATGGCGATGTATCGCGCCAGTACCAGTACCAGTATGCAGCAAAGCATAAATCAGGCTTTACTCATCCTTGCCCTTGGGCGCTAGGGGTGATTCTATGTTACTGATGAATGAGTCACATAGTAGCCTTGTTAGCCAGGCTAAGCAGGACTAAGCTATATCAGCAAAGAGGTTCGTTTTTGAGGGGCGCTCCAACATCTGGCATATGGCAGCCACGTCTATGGACTTGTTTAGAGTACTTTAAACAAACATTACCAGACGGCCCTCACTTCACACAAGTGTGATTATTTTGCTTCACCTTGGGTGTTCTGAAAATAGTGTCTCCAAAGAGGACGGATCTTGTCTTGACCGCCCACATCCCACACTGTGAAGCTGATGTTCTTGTACTCCACCGTCTCAACGTTGAAACCTGGAGGTGCACACAAAACACGCAGGTTACACATGGCATGTTTTTCACATTTCTGAGTTGGAAGGATGTGAAACACTGGCCACTAGGGCGGAGGTTCCAAACCACTGGTACGTGTACCTGTGCTGTATAGTGTAGTGTTTGCATTTGTTGAAGACATGTATTAGTGTGTTAATTTCGTATGCTACAGTATGTTGATGGGTTGAATACATAGGTCGACAATGTAAACAATTACCCAGGACTTTTTTTGTGTGTCGTCCTTCTAGCTTTAATATCTTACTGCACCACATGCTGTTTACATTTCTGCTCAATAAGTGTTCAATCAAAATAATCAATGCTAATCTTGCTTCAAAACATAAACGGCAGAATCAATGAATAGCGACCACCACCAACGATGATTACTGTCAGAACTCTTTCCACACGCACCGATCGTAGGGATGGTGGTGACGATCTCGCCCAGCTTCAGCTTGTAGAGGATGGTGGTCTTCCCCGCAGCGTCCAAGCCCACCATCAGAATCCTCATCTCCTTCTTCCCAATTAGGCTCTTCAACAGGTTGCTAAAGATGTTTCCCATGATGGCTGGCTGGTGGGTGGGCCTCTGCAACGGAACCGCGCGCTACAACAGAGCTGTCACAAGAAAGGGAACAGAAAAAGAAGGATGGTTCTCATGCCATAGAGGAGCACTGAGAAAACTGTTGTGCCTTTCTTCGTCCTTTTTTTCCCCAATACCAAGCAGTCAAAACAAACTGTGTGGGCCGCCTGCATTTTCACAAGTAAAACCCACAAAAACATGCAGTGAGACATGTACAGTTCTTCAAAAGAGACTCCCCCTAACATTTAACACCTCGTTACACACAGCTCCAAAGCCACCTCAGCTCCGGAACAGCAATAAAGCACACTTCGCACCTCGGCTTGCAGCTGACCTGACTGAGAGACTGCAGCATTACATTACACAAATTGACAGCCCACTGGGGAAACATGCCATGTTGAATCTCTCATAACGTGGCTTGGCTTTTATGTGATGTTTAGAGTAGTGGTTTTTCGAAACGTTTTCTTGTCCAGGACCCCCAAATTAAGATGTATTGTCCACGGACTCCCATCTCAAAAAATGTGTTGCGCCAGCTATAGTGACTCCCATCAAATGTATAGAAAATATTCACATTATGTTCAAGATTTGGAAAATAACAAATCTACAAGCTTGTAGATCTGCTATTTTTAAAATAGCCAATGTACTGTAGGCCTATATAGAGTAAAGTGGTTAAACTGATTTTTATGCTATATTAACTAATTGTGACCCTCTGAAACAAACCTCCTCAAGGACCCCTGAGAACCACAGGTGTAGAAGTAATTTGCTTTTGTAATGCTTGGTGGTGTTTGAAGGCAGCCTAACTGGTGGCTACATAGACTTCGGTGTGTGTGTGTGTGTGTGTGTGTGTGTGTGTGTGTGTGTGTGTGTGTGTGTGTGTGTGCGCGCGCTTGCATGCGTGCTTGCGTGCGCGTGTGTGTGTGTGTGTGTGTGTGTGTGTAGGGGAGGGGGGGGGGGGTCTTGGCATACAGAATCCCATATAAAGGGTTCACATCTTCTATAGGGAGATCCTTAATGTCTTAGATCAGTATGTGGTTTTCAATCCTTTTCATATCAAGGTCCATCCTAAGAGTTAAAGATCTAATAAGGGTCCCTCTGGTTACCAACTCTCCATAATTCAGCTGGGGACCATCTTGAACACCCTCAAGGACCACTTGTGGTCCCCGGACCACTGGTTGAGAACCACTGTCTTATAAAATGGATTATCGTTGTAGAAATTCCAGCCAGATGCATACAGGCTACACATGCTAGCTGCAGTCAGTACAGTGGCCACACAGTCATGAAACCTTACATCTGATCTGCCACAACAGGCAAGAGGAGATATTGATGCTATACACAGTAGCCTACTATTAAGAGATAGACTGTACTCACTGTAGCCTACTACTGTAGCACTGTGTGACTTGTGTTATTTGAATGCGCAGAAAGAGGAATCGCAAAACGGATACATTCATTCATGCATGCATGCTGCTGCTGACTTTCTCGTCTGCAACACTGGAATTAATTTCGCCGGATAAACTATAGACGTAACGTTACTGTAATCCTGTCTCTCGTGCAGTCAGACAGTCACGACAGGAAAAACCAGCGGTCTTATTATGTCATCGATTGACAACAATTATCACAGCGAGACGTGGCCTCGTCCGAATGCAAAGGTACGGCTACACTCACTGACAATAAGCCACCACGATATTCTTTTACACACGCACACGGTTTTCGGCATTTTTACAATTTGGATGTCATTCAAACTCACCCGTCAACGGTAGCCTACTATCAGCTGGATTCAGGCAAAGACTGGTAGTAAGGATGATAGTCTCGCGATGCGCTATGGGATTGCTTGGCAATTGCTCATTCTCGCGGTAGTTGTGAATGAAAGCTATTAAAAGTAAAGTCAACAACGCTAGAGAGAGTCTATAGTTTTATTTTGAGTCTATCCATCTATCTATTCAAAGTATTGTCACTTTAACCTGCATGCGTTTGCAAAGTGTTATAATACTACAGGATTAATTAAATATGCCTTTGTTGTGTTTCAATGCGCTCCTATCCTATTTGATTGATTGATTGATTGATTGATTGAATACAGGAGATGTAGCCTAATAAAGTGTCTGGAGGCAAACATGACTGAATGAATAATGAACTAGGAATCAACCTAATGAATAAGTAAGTCTGTGACTGTAACCGGATGCAGATTAAGTGATACTTCCTGACAGCAGCCTTTTGTATGTAAAGGATCAACTATGAAACCACTAAACCAACCAATCCAAAAAAAATGCAATTACCGTAACCCATCATTTGATTTAGCTGAAAGATGGAATTCAAGATAGTATAGGCCACAGTAAAAGTGTTTTTCTCACATCCCCATATTAAAGTGGCACTAGGCTGGCTGTTTATTTTATAAAACAATGATTAATCTGTATGGTAGAGTATGTTAATACAATATCATTTTGTCGTCCTGCCCTCCTGAGACATTTAGATGGTGTCAAAAGTCATGTATCTGACAAGAATTTCGATCTGATGGTCATGAAATGTATCCTAGCAAGCAGGCAGGCTCTATTAGATCAACGGTATATAAAATAAATCTGCACTTGTTCAAATCTGGGGTATAGAAGATGAAAGGTAGCATATACCTATTGCTGTTTTAGGGATTATATATTAAAAAGATAATTAAAAAAATAGTCAATCACCCTTGAACTAAATGCTCAGCATTGTGAGTGTGTGTGTGTGTGTGTGTATATTTAATAAATCGTGTATTATTCAGGAGCCATCACAACACAGTGTGATTGCATGGATGTGGCTGATGTGTGGCACGCTCAACGCAGCCCCTCTCATCCATAGGTAATGAGACAGGGAGTGAATCTGTGGCGTTTGTCTCCCTCTCTCTCTCTCTCTCTCTCCCTCTCTCACTCTCTCACTTGTCAGTCAGCGGTCCTGTGATAGATGTGTTTATCAATTCGGCGGTGGAGGCCGAGGGGGGAATAAAGAGGGGAACAGATGTTTGCAGCTGCACACCAGATTACGGGGTGGAGGAGCGGAGTGGAGTGGGACGGCGGAGACGTTGGCCGCTGTTTGTGTGCACTGGGGGGAGCTCGGGGAGGGTTACAGGGGGGTTACGGCGGGCGGGTATGGGGTGTGCTGCTGCTGCTGCTGCTGCTGCTGCGGAGAGGTGGGGTGGGGTGGGGAGTTATGACTTAAAGGAGAGGCTTTTTCCCTCTGAAGTGTCTGCCAGCGTGCACCCCAGCAAACACAATCACAAGTCTGGTTGGTTCTGCTAGCTGAACTAATGAGGGCCTGTGCGTTGAGGGCAGGGGCCTTTGATGTTCTGGGTATTCTGGGTATGCAGCTCCTTGTGTTTTCTCTCTCCGGCTCTCCATCTCTCTCTCTCTCTCTCTCTCTCTCTCTCTCTCTCGCTCCCTCATCGTCCTCTCTCCCACATCAAAAATGAAAAGGGGAGTCGAGAAGCAGATGTTTTGGGCCATGTATTTATACAGAGTATACTTTATCCAACCCCCCCCCCCCCCCCCCACCTCATCTCCTTACACTGTTTGTTCTCTGCACGTGCATCACTATACGGTATGTAGACTACTATACTGTACAGGATCTATCCCGCTATCTTTTACTTCCAGCTAAACACACTAAATCACCTCACTTTATACATATAATCATACTGTCAATCAAAGTGTGCATGGAACATTTATCTCTTCTAACTTCCTCTCTCTCTCTCCCTCTCTCTCTCTCGCTCTCTCTCTCTCTTTAATTTTGACCCAGTCTGGTTGTCATTACTGGGGGTGGGGGTGGGTAGGGGGGGGGGGTGCAGTCAATGTGTTGCTATGCATGTGTCAGTGTCTGCAGCGATGGAGAGAGAGAGGCAGTGGTGGAAAAAGTAGGCTACTATTTCTTTCAGAGGGGCGCTAGCCCCTCCTATGCCCAGCTTTCCGGGTTTGTGTGAACACAAACATTGGCTTAATTGGCTGATCACCCCATATAGCGATGATTAGTTTGGCTGAGCAAAGTACATTATTGAAGATAAAAGTGAGGGCAGAAAAGTGAAGACACCAAAAGTGATTGGCCGGAATGACATGATTTGATTGATTTTAATAAAAAATGATGTTGCTATGAGATACAGATGTGTATGAGACACATACACATGCCCCCGGCATGAAGGGTATAACAATGTATGGGTTACCCATACCCTAATACCCATTCATGACGGGAAGCCCCTTTGGTGTTTTATACCCCTTCAGGACAGGAACCCCTTTTGGGGTTCTTGCTTAGCAGCATAACTTTTTTGTACTTTTTTTATTAATATTTGAAAGATTTCAGAAAACTTCAGTTCAGTATTTAGAATGAGCCTCAGTCCTAAATGGGCTAAATGGCATAACACTGACAGTAACTCACCTACAGTACGATGATGGATTTGATCTGGCCCTTGACATGCACAGTGCAGCCGTTACTTAAGTAAAAGTATCAATACTGCAATGTTGAAATACTCGGTAAGTAGGCTAAAAGTCTGGAATTCTAATAATTTACTTGAGTAAAAGTACAAAAGTATTGGCCTCAAAGTTGCTATGCATGTGTCTGTGTCTGCAGCGATGGAGAGAGGGGGAGGGAGGGAGGGAGGGAGGGATGGAGGGAGTGGGAAAATAAAGAGGGAGAAATACTGAGGAGGAGGAGGGGGGGGGGGGGAGAAAGTGATCCCAGGGTCGTCTACCATGCAGCCTCTCTGTCTCACACATGGGAGAGATGGTGACAGGAAATTCCCTTTCGACGCAGCAGCTCCAGGGTGAAATGATAAAGGAATGAAGAAATGCAAACCAGAAATCCACTCCCTTATCATTCCATACCAATCCGTCTCCCGCTCCCTTTCATCCCTCGCTAAATACGAGAGAGAGAGAGAGAGAGATATAAGGGCATTACATGTCATTGGCCACAACCATTCTTCAAGAGTCGAGGGAATTATTTCCAAATCTTCACAGATTTTCTTCCTAGCGATTTGATTACTTTTTTTATCAATTGAATAATTGAGAAGCAATTTTTTAGATCATATTAACACACACACACACACACACACACACACACACACACACACACACACACACACACACACATATATATATAAAAGTCAACATGATTTTTTTCTTAAAACAATCAACTGATTAGACTGATAAAACATTTTTCCTTCCGTTTTGTAAGCAAGCTCACAACGCGTCGCAGTGTATTGTGAGCTTGTAGAACAACCTGACCTTCTGCCACATGATCAGTTTTGAACATCTAAAGACAATGGTTCTCGACCTTTTTGACCCCAGTGTGATATGCATTAAAATACTCAGTGTTCATTTTAGCACTATAGGCCTACTATCAATCTATAGCTAACTATCAAAAGCTGTAGGGACCCCCTGGAACTCATTCAAGGACCCCTGGGGTTCCCCGGACCCCACATTGAGAACGAGTGTGTGTGTGTGTGTGTGTGTGTGTGTGTGTGTGTGTGTGTGCGTGCGTGCGTCCTTCAAAGTATGTGCACATGTCTAGGAATGCTCCCATTGTAAATAACGCTGTCAGGCGTTGAGATTAGCATTTTGCTAAATCTGCACAATGCTCAGGATGAGGGTGTAAATCATCAGGAGCATTGTCTGAACATTGTCTGTTTTTCCACGCTGTGCGTTTGTGTGAACGAACATCCGCATGTGTATTTGACTGCACAATACATAGATACATGTTACTCAAACACCACCATGCACCTCCTCAACAATGCTGTGACTAAAGTTGCCAATGTAGGCTTCAAACAATACAGGAAAGTACTTTTACCTGTTCGCAGAGTCACAGCCAACCCGAGTTGCTTAAAGTGGCCGCGAGCCCCCAATCTGTCATAACCCGGCCCGTTGGGCCATGACAAATTGAGGAGGACACAGGGCAGTGTTCAAAATAACAATAATTTATTTGTAGGAGACAACTAATAATAACTTAATATGTAAATAAAGCTTACAGAATGTATGAGATGTGGTAGTCAGTAAGATCAGTGGTGTCAGTGTGGATGTGTGGTTAATATGGTGAAGGTGTGTTGTAGTGTGCAAATCAAATAGTGAGGAGCAGCAAACAGAAGGGTGCTGTCATCTGGAGTGGGACCAAGAGAATGGCTGGCAAGCCCTCTTTATAGGATTTCCAGGAGCACTGATCAGGTGCTCCTAATGCACCTAATGAGTTGTCTCAAGTGGGCCGACGCCCACATGATCTGTGGGGGAAACACACAGACAGGGCAGTACACCATATAGACAGGCCCTGCAGGCCAGGCCAAGGGGCCGTGACACATGCATGCCACGATGTAATTTGCATGTGTGTGTGTGTGTGTGTGTGTGTGTGTGTGCATGAATCCGTGTGTGTGTGTGTGTGTGTGTGTGTGTGTGTGTGTGTGTGTGTGCGCGCGCGTGTGTGTGTGTGTGTGTGTGTGTGTGTGTATACTATGCATGCATGTGTACAGTATGTGCATGTTTTTCTATCTCCCCAGCTGTAGACAGACAGACAGACAGACAGACAGACAGACAGACAGACAGACAGACAGACAGACAGACAGACAGACAGACAGACAATCTTTTTCTTTTTTTTTTAAACATTTTTCAGTATTTACGAATTTCAATAATTTACATCTCAGAGGGAAATATTGTACTTTTAGTCCGCTACAATGATTTGAAAACTTTAGTTACTAGTTACTTTGTTGATTTTTACAAAACATAAATGGGTTAGGCTTTAGGGACAGAGTCTGAGATGTAGTGGAGTAGAAGTAAAAGTATATACTCAAGTAAAGTACAAATACCTCAAAATTGTACCTAAGTACAGTACTTGCGTAAATGAACTTTACACCACTGATAAACAACATGCTCTGAAAATTCACACGGTTAAGATGGCTAGCTGGGCCGTTTTCAATTGGACCCTGTTCCAGAAAAGGTTGATAACCATTTTGAGCAGTGGTTCTCAACATGGGGTGCGGTCATCCCCAAGGGTCTTTGGGGCTGTTCCGCCCCTGGGGCGTCCCATGCAGTTACCATTGATAATTAGTAACCAAATAGACCATAAATTAATGGTGTGAAAGCTATAGAGTGTGTCCCAGAGATACAAATCGTATCAAATAAGGGTCCGTGGCCTAATGCGTAACAATCTGGTGGTCCTCGAAATAAATATAAAAAGGTTGAGAATTGCATTGTATAAAATCCTCAGTGTTAACTTCGGGTCCATCTTTACATTCTCAGAGCTGGTCGTATTAGTCACCTTCACTACTTTCCTTGATGCTTCTCTCTCCAGTAATAAAAGTCATACTTTCAGGAAACAATATCCTGTTGCCATAAAAAAGTCCTTCTCTCGGCATGAAGTGGCCATAAAAGAGTCCCACCTTGTGCATCTGTAGTCCGGAGAGTGTATCTCCCGATCCCCCCCCCCCCCCCCCCCCCCCCATTCAACACACATTCTGTCTCTCTCTTGCCCTGACACACAAAGACACAAACACGCACGCGCACGCACGCACGCACGCACGCACGCACGCACGCACGCACACACTCACCTCAAGGGCAAAAAAGGGTCCACCTCTCTCACTTTGACACACACACACAGTCACACACACACACACACACACACACACACACACACACACACACACACACACACACACACACACACATCATCATCATCATCTCAAGGGCAAAACAGGTCCACCTCTCTCACTTTAACTTATACAATAACAACACAGTAAAATACCCAGTGTTCATTTTAAATCCGAGAGTGTAAAGCTGATCCCTATAGGTACTTGTTTACACTTTAGAGTTACTGAGAATTTTATTGTGCACATGTGGTATATACTGTATTTAAAAGTTAAATTTATAGGCTCAAGGAGCCTTGCTCTCACAGGAAAGAGAAATCTCACTGTGATGACAAACAGAAGCATGGTCTTGACGTATTAATAATGATAATCATAATCATAATTAAAATCATAGCTATCCATTAAAGCCTCACTATGTAACTTTTTTAATGAATAAAATGTAATTCTGTCTAATCTGTATGGTAGAGTACGTTATAACTTACAATTGGTGTGGTTGTATTTGGTCTCCCTGCTCTTCTATTTAGACATTTAGATTGTGTCACTCAAAGGTCATGTCTCACCTAGACACAGTATCCCACTCAAATTTATCTCCCGCCCCAAGCGAGCAGGCCGGCAGATCTATTAGCCCAATGGTTAAAAAGGATCAGCACTTGCATAGAAAACAGTGTTCAAATCCGGGATAGAAGAGGAAAGTTAAATAGTGCTGCTTTACAATTACGATCTGAAAACAGAGACCATTGTGACTTTATGACTGTTCTACGGTATAAATCTAAATGAACTCCGACGAGAAATGATAGCATCCCAGAGAGTTTCCCTCGAAAACGTACACTTGTATCAGTTTCTCTCAATACTGGTTATTTATTGTTCAACATTGGCTTTAATTAAGACGGTCAAAGTCTTGTGGCTAGACTGTTCATCCTTGAATGAAAAGAAAGAAAGTGTATCTTCAGGAAGAAAAACAAATCTCTATTGAATCCAAGGTAATAAACAGGTTGAATCCAAGGTAAGAAACAGGTTAGATCCCATGTCTTGTTTACTGAGGTCAAGATATCCACACAGCACAGCTGTCTTGGGAGAACATGGCAAAGTGTCTGCTTTTCACAGCCGCTGTGAAGTCTTGAGTATTTGTTGACTCGTCGTGGCACTGTAGTTTCCAAGCCACATTTGGGCCTCAAATGTTCCTCTCATAAACTGTACCCACATGGCACAACCCCAAGGCCATAATAATAATTATAATATTAATAATAACACATTTACAAAAATATATATATACATATTAAAATACACAAGTACTGTACAATGAGATGGATAAGTACACACAGGACTTTAAATAGAAATGCAGTCTGTGCTGCTATTGAAGGAATATGGGGTCCAGGGCATTTTCATGGCTGAGAAGGCACAGCGTGTAAACAGGCCGAGAGGCAAGACAAATGACATGAGTCACCTCCTCCTCAATCTCTGACTTGGCATTTTGAGAATAACAACGGCTACAAAGAGAAAATAGATCCCAGATGACAGAACGAGAACAAAAAAAAATAAAAGGACAGAGGGGGATAAACAGATTCTCTGGGAGACTTACACAAAGAGGAAAAACAAACACCCCCGAACTCAGAGGGTGCGTGGCTGTGCGTGCGTGTTTTGGGAGAATAAAAGGATTAGGCTCGCCATCTTGAGTCCTGCATGGGTAACGGCCAAGGCATCTCTACTTGCACACGTTGACCCACTCGGTCGCACGGCACTCCTCGCATAGCACATAGCAGCACCAGTGGAACCGGCAGTGGCAGCGCTCGCTGCGAGTCTGTTTCAGGATGTTGTGGCCGCGGCCGCAGCACAGCGAACTGCAGCTGTCCATGCTCTGGCTGGTCTTGTTGCAGATCCGTCCCTGCGTGCCCAAGGAGTCGAGGGACGGCTCGCGCTCGCAGAAGTCCGGAGACTTCTCGAAGTACACAAGCTCCCGGGACATGCTTCGCCGGCGACCCCCGTACGGGCCCCCCGTGCCTCCACTCGCCCCGTTCCTAGTTCGAGGGTTGAAGACGCCATTGTTCTTGTTCTGAGAGTTGACGAAGATGGCTGCCAGGAACTTGTCCCGGAGCAGGGAGCCCACCAGTCGGAACTCGGGGGACACGTGCCAGCAGGTTTTGAACTGACAACTCCCTGACGTGCCGTGGCATTTGCACTTCTTCTTCATGTTGTCTGTGACTATCTGTGTATAGGGGGAGAGAAAGGAAGAGGATTAGGCCTATTCAGTGACAAGGTGTGACCATGTATGACAGGGGTGCCCACACTAGAGAGCTACTTTCAAAATGACCAGCTCAACAAGATCTACCCACCGAAGAAATAATTTTGGTGGGTTGCTCAAAATAGTTTAAATACGAATGTATCTGAGCCTGCCTTTGGAACAGGGGAGCTGGCGTTACATATAAGACCAATGCACTTGGAATGGGAAAGAGGGGGAGAGTTTTTTGTATTTGATTTGTAATGCTACAAACGTTTTTGTGCACAGCAACCTCTTGAAAACAAAATATTGCATTGTGGGTTTGAGCTGACAGGACCTTTTGATGTCTATAAATATTTAAATTAAATATTCTTTAGGGGCATATCATGTGATCTACCTGCACAGCCTTTGTGATCTACTGGTAGATCGTGATCTACCTTTTGGGCACCCCTGATGTATGACAACTTCACCACTAAACCTGGGGTTCCCTATTTTGGGTAGGTCAGTGTAGGTGAAAATATATTAAAAGAAAAATCTCCAATAAAACTCAATATGTTTAAAAGGTTTTCAAAAGTAGCAAACACAACAGATCTACAAGCTCACGTCGTATCGTATTGTGAGCTTGTAGATCCGTTATTTCCACAATTTGATGCATGATGAGCTATACAGCAGGGTCATGAAACGGAAGAACACAACGGGCAACGGCACACTTTGGAAGGGTGACAGGATCGCTCACCTGTCGGCCCACCCGGTTATTATGTATCCTCATGCGAGCGCGGATATCCCTCGGGGACCCCCGGAGGTCCAGCCAGTCCCTGGAGAAGCGCTCGCCGAAGCGGGCGTCGTGACTACAGCCCCCCCACTCCCATGTCTCCTGCATGGAGGTCAGCTCGGCGGGCAGCGGCTTGAGCAGGCTGGCGGGGTGGGCAGAGCGCAGGCTGCCGGGCAGCTCGCCGTGGCGGGAGCTCAGCTCCGAGGGCAGCGACCCCGCCTTGCCGTGCATGCTCAGCCCGCCCCTCTGGAGGGTCTGCAGCTGCAGCTGGGTGAGCTTCAGCCGGATCTTGTCGTCGTCCAGGCGCCGCTTGGCCTCGCAGCCGCACCCCCGCAGCTTGCCCATGCTGCAGGCTGCGGCCACAGAGTGTGCCACGCCCGCCGCCAGCAGGGACAAGGAGAAGGCACTTTCGCGAAAACCTGGCAGGGGGAAGAGAAAGATGGCTTTGTTGTTGTTCCGCCGCTCCAACAATGTGTCAAAAGATCGTTAACCACTTAAAACCCTGTATACTTATAGCTTTGCCCTAGGTCTGCCAGTATTTCGCTCCGCGCACCAAATCTCTTCTCTGTAAATAGCCCATCTACGAGCTCACAATGTGATGCAATTTTTGCAGAATGTTCAGCCCAGAATAGTACATGTGCTTATTACTGCTTAATGTGGATAGATGTAAAAACCACAGAGACTATACTTGTGATGTGACATTAAAGATTCGGATTCTGACTGTAGACAGGTGACTGTCCCTGACTCAGCCCTGACTCAGTTGCACTAATTGTACATGCTTCAGTGAGACAGTGAGTGATCCACTTAGTAACTAAGTACATTTACTTAAAGGAGAATTTCGGACTAGAAGGCTTTCTTACCTTTATTTGTAGTTGTTACGTCCCCACCAAAGAGGCCCAGGTGTTATTTTGTGCAAAAGCGCATTATTGGCTATATCCCCTACCATAAGCCCTCAATGTGGCGTTGTTAATGTAAATAGTATCCCCTGTGGCACACTTTACTACTTATTTAGATGGAAATAAGCGAATTGGCACTAAAACCCAACAATAATATGGTGATGATAATCCATTGATCACTGGAAAATGTGCAGAAAAAAATAATCCATTCTGAGCGTTCCTCGTCGTTTTACCCACACGGCCGGTCAAGCGCTATAGATCTCTTCTTCAATCGTGCGGAAATTATTCTTTTATAATTTAGCCTCATCATATCATAGCAGATAGCTCCCATCCTGCACATTACCTCTTCAATCTCCTCCCATCAGGCAGGAGATATAGAAGTATCAAGAGCTCAACATCTCGCTTCAGAGATAGCACTTATCTCGTAGCCATTAGACATCTGAACTTGACTCATTAGGCACAGTTGGGCTGATGTATGTATGTAGCAATATGCATATAGCTCTTCAAAGAAACTGAATGTAATCCCTATGCTGCTGGTTTTTGTAGTGTATTGTCTTTCTTGTTTTTGTATCTATGGTTGTCTGTATATGTTGAGTATGAACCAAGACAAATTCCTATCAACTTGTTGACATGGCAATAAAATTATTGAATCTTGAATCTTTTTTCTTTCCATCTGTTGTTGTGGGAAATAACTCCACGGAGTGTTGTGAATCTATCGCTTCCTGCCTACGCTGCACAGCGCTTGACCGGTTTGAGACCGCCTATCGTTCTTAAAGGCGCAGCGCCCTGTATATATTATTTTTTTCCCGCCACTAATAGGGGTTCTTGTATACATTATCACAATGTGTGCTTCCCCTCTAGACCAGAACGTGGTGCCAGAGGAATCCATGCTATAAGCTTACAAGACGGGTCACTTCCGCCCGCCCCGGAAGTGATAGCAGTCCATATTTGAGCCACATTCTCATTCCAGGCTATGCATCGTCGCGGGATAAGGTCTCAAAGATCACAGTTTGTCTCATTTTGAGGAGAAAAAGGACTATTAAGCGTGCGCGTGGCCGCGTGCACGTCGGATCCGTGTGGAGGCTGTCTAACATGTAAGTAAAAGCACATTTTAATTTCTGAATTAAATGAAATTAAAGAAAGACAAGTTCCCTTGTTTTGCCACAGGCAGGTCGTGGAGAGAAGAACGAGGTCCCGCGTTCTTGGCAAAAACGGGTTGTGCGGAACTCTGCTTTAAGTACTATACTCAAGTACAGGCCCGGATTTACCGTTGGGCTAGGGTGGGCTGCAAAATCCAAAGATTATGACATTTTTTAAATGCATTAATTGCATTATGGTTAAAACATTGAGAGCTTCTGCTCTGCCATGCTGTCTAAACTGAATCCCACCATGGACAGCGACTAGTCTCTGCCTGTCTGCCTCTCTCTTTTGGGGGGGGCTGGGTATACCCCAAAATTACACAAAACTTTTAACAAAATACCCCCAGTTTTTTTCTGCCGTGCGGCCAAATTAAACGCCCGGGCTGCTTGTCTGCGTGGCCCTGAAATTTTGACTAGCCCAGGGGCACTCTACTACTGTAAATCCGGCACGTAGTACAAAGTACAATGTTATACTTGTATTAGTACTTTACTTGAGTATTTCCAATACTTTCACTTCTACTCCACTACATGTCGGATGCAAATATTGTATTGTATTGTATTGTTATTGTTATTATTACAAAACATACATTAACCACTTTAGCCCTATTCAGCCTTTTGAAAATAGCAGATCTAGAAGCTCACAATGTGTCGCATCGTGATGTACTTTTTACCCATGTACGTTTTGAATTCCAGACTTTTACTTGTAACAGAGTACTTCTACATTGCAGTATTGATAGTTTTACTTAAGTAAAACATGTGAGTACTTTTCCCACCACTTTAACCCATTCTGGGAGGGAAGCCCTTCTGGTGTTATAAGCATTATATTATATATTATTAATAGCAGACCTACAAACTCATAGCGCGGCACTCGGTGCTGCTAATTTTGAAAAATCGTGAAAATGTGGCACAAATTTGGAATATATATTCTTTCAGAGCGAATGTTTTTAACTCAAATGTTTGCTTCTGGGGGGGGGGGGTCCCTGGAACTACATATTTTCAGATGGGAGTCGGCGGCCAATTACATATATTTTTGGGGGTCCTTGACATGAAAACGTTTGAGAACGACTGATATAGAAACATGGGTTTTTCAAGACAACTGTCAGGATTTAGAAGACATTTGTAGAATCGTCCTTAACAGAATGTCAAAAGTCTAAGCCAGGGAAGAATATCCTTCCCCATACCTCCCCATATTTCCCTCTCGCATGCCCCTATATGGACACATTGAATCACCAGTCAGTCAGTCGGCCAACTGCTCCTCTCTCTCTCACCCCTATTGAGGATGGCACTGTGGTGGGGCAGCTTGCCGTGGCCCTCCAGCGAGGAGCAGTTCCAGCGCTGGTCCCGGAGCTGGTGCTGGCACTCGTGGATGGCCACCTGGATGCCCTGCAGGGCCGAGGCCGTCACGTCGGGGCTGCGGACACACAGGCGCATCTGACGCTTGGTGAGGCCCGCCAGCCGCAAGCACACAGAGTTGGGGGTCAGCACTGGATCTCCTGCCACCTTCAGGCCGAGGATGTCATTACACAGCACCCTGCAGAGAGAGAGAGGGGGGGGGGGGGAGAGAGAGAAAGGGAGAGGGAGAGAGGAGAGAGACAGTCAGAGAGATGCATGCACACACATACATGCATGCACACATGCACGCACGCACACATGCACGCACACACGCATGCACGCACGCACACACACACACACACACACACACACACACACACACACACACACACACACACACACACACACACACACACACTTCATTACAGCTATAGCCAAGACAAGAGCTCACAAGTCACCATTCCAAGGAAGTATTAAGTCCCCATTCCAAGGAAATATTGGGTAGTAAAATATTCTTGATTTTTAACAGAATATTTTATGAACATCCTTAAGTGGTATTTTATAAATATCAGAATGTATGTGAAATGTCCCCACTGTGGTCAAGGGGTTGGGATTAATACCAAACTGATGATCTAACTCAGCATGATCTAAATAATAGTCCAATGCAGTGCATTGGTGGCAAAGTTTAACACTCTTGGCTCCATATTGTATATGAATATTTAAAAAAAAATCATTAGTGTCTGATATTTTTTTCCATGACTGGAACACTGATGTTGTCACTGTTATAATATTAAAACAAAAATAATGCTTTTAGACTTTCACTATACAGGACTTGTTCAAGTTTATTTACTTTGACTAAATCCAAATATAAGAATAATCTCGAAAAAGCTATATACACCCTATAAGTAACCTCAAATGTGAATGTAGTTTCTTCTGCCAAGTAGTCGGAACGCATATGCAGCCGCGGCTGTCTAACATAACATCAAGTCTCCCATGGGCGCTCTCAAGTGCACTTACGTTAATGCAGGTGACATAAGTGCCGTTGCCAAAATCAGGAATTGGTCCCAACGGAGTTTGTGTGATAGCTCCATTTTGGTAAGCCTCTTTCCCGACGTGACATTAAAACACTGGTATTATAATCCTGTTCCCACAAAGAATAGAAGAGTGCGGTTTTTATCGATGCGCCTCCAGTTGAGCGAAGACCGAAGACAGGGAACAGAATATTTCTGGGCGAGTGTTAAGGGGAGGGGGGCCGGGGGGGATATACAGAGGGGAGGGGAGATGCCTCTACAGGCGGTTGTTTGTAAAATATTGCCCAATATGAAAAAGGATCAACAGTTGACCATGGATATTATTTGGGGATATGCGGCTTTCCATCCCATCCCATCCATCCATCCAAGCGTAAAATGCTGCTTCCAAACCTTTACGCGCAGCTCGT
Organism: Protomyctophum bolini; assembly: GCF_963924005.1. Classification (NCBI taxonomy): domain Eukaryota; kingdom Metazoa; phylum Chordata; class Actinopteri; order Myctophiformes; family Myctophidae; genus Protomyctophum; species Protomyctophum bolini. Next base: position 9,070,872 of record NC_137866.1, read on the forward strand.
CGGTTTCCCAACCAGGAGCGTCAAAGTCCAAGACGGGCTATAATAGTTCTGGACATCCATGAGAATACTGGACTCAGACAGACTCCAATTATGGAACAATGAAAATCATATTCTCGCTTTTCCATGGCTGGCCGGCGACGGGTATACATTAAGCCTATATATACGTCTCGGTCTATCCCCTCATTTGGAGGGAAGTGAACAAAAAAAATGAAATAGATTAAGTTCTCATAAAGAAGACGAATGTCCATAAAGGGTTGAGTTGGTTTAGGGGAGGCGGTGGGGGAGGGGATGACTGGCTGCTGGTTCCACTGTACGACAGAAAGGCAGCAGCAGGCAGGCGCAGACCCTCCAACAATGCTGGGCTCTTTTTTTTCTCGTCATCTGTTCCCCCGTTCCTCCCACCTCAATCAGCGCGTCTGTTCTGTATTATTGTGTTTGAAACAACTTCGCTCTTCTGCATCAAGTCCTTTCTTTTTTATTTCAGAACAGGGAATACGCACTAATTTAGATGATAGGCTATACTTCATCATAATCACCTATATCTTCATCGTCATCGTTAGCATATACGACGCGGACGCGGTATTAATTGTTTGCCAAGTTATGACATATTCACGCGCTTAAACGAAATCACATTCCCAGCAAGGCCTTGGCTTAATGGATCTGTATAGCACTTTGAGGTTTGCAAACATGTAGGCTAAATTGCGTTATAAATATAATATATAATATTATAATATAATAATAATATTAATTATTATTATTATTATTATTATTAGCCTATTTGTTCATGTGTATACTTATGCATAAACACGTGCTGACACTTAAGCTCCTCTTATTGGCATTTGGCACCTTTCCATTAACATGCTCGACTTGTGCCAAAATAAGATACTTATGACACTTCGCCTTTCATGCTCAGAAATCACTATGAACAGATGCCCGCGAGGCCTCGAGGCTCGACATAGTTCTCATTCTCAAACAAAAATACATTTTGCACTGCTCGCGTATAAAACGCGATAAATCAAGAGAAACCTCGTGGGGATTATAGTCATATAGGCCTCACTGACACTGACTCTGACTCACGTGCACGGATTCATTCGATTCAACAGGTCGTCGGCAATCATTCAAGGAACAGATCTCACATTTAAACGATGCTCGATTCGCATTTTAGCAGAAAGCGCTACTGGCAGCAGCAGCGATTGTTGTATATAGGCTACTAGAATTTCGTGCGCGCTACGCGCGCACTCATCCCAGAGCGACTTTGCCACGCACTATGGGAAGAAATAAATGGCGGGAGTTGACTCCACATGTAGTAACGAATGGGTTATTGGAAATGTACCATTGTTTTGTCCTGAATATTTCCACAGCCTAAGTACTAAAGGATTGTGACTGTGGGACAGACATACAGTCTGACATACAATAGGCTACACGTGTGCACAGTGAATAAACAATGACCTATATGCCCAGAGTTCTTAAATTAACATAGTTGGATTTTAACAGAAAGACAATGCCATAAATCAGTCAAAGTAAGTGACAGACTCAACAGTAGCACACAGCATGCAAGGCAGCGATGCATGCATGCAAACATGTTTGTCCAGCTGAGATTTAGTGTCTCCATCTCTCTGTGGAAGAGGTTGCACATGACCTGTACGGCCACACTGAGGCGCTCCAACACAAACACAGACACAAAACAACACCACGCTGTTTGTCCAGTTGACCCAAATCAACACCAATACCTAGCCTGTTTGTCCAAAACACAGTATCTGCTGGCCACGTGTCTACTTCGCCACAACCTAATGTTAGTAACAAATGTAGGGGAGAGCCGCCAAGGTTGTAACGCTTCACGGTTGTAACATGGACGTTATATCTTGATTGGTCAACGCCACCATGACGCCATCGCGTCAGTATGTGTACAGCAACGTACTCTACGTGGCCAGGAGTTTGAAGTTTGAAGTGTTTACCTTCAAAATGCGTCTAATTTTACA
>NC_137866.1:9077850-9107850 GCF_963924005.1 Protomyctophum bolini
GTGCAGTCAGTCAGTCAGTGCCGCTGAATTAGGTTAAAACGCATTCCACGCCCCAAACACTCGGGATAATGTGTTATTGTTGGCACCGTTCACGATTTCTGTCCAGAAAAAAAACAAACACCAACCGCAGGCCATTAAGGTTTGTGGGTTTTAGGTTTTTTAGACATCGTTTCCCAATTACTGCGTGTAAACTCAACTAGGCCTGCAGGCTATATAGTGTTTTCAATGTGATTGCCTCACTCAATGAATGGAATTATTCGATGTTCGATATCAAATGAATGTAAAATGTTCAGTAGGCAATGATGACAATTTGACTTATTTTGAGAACGTGGTAGCCAATGTTTATTCTCTCTCTCGGTCTCGGTCTCTCTCTCTCTCTTCTCCCTCTCCCTCCCTGTCATTTGGACAGTGTGGTTTGAACACGGGACAACATTTTTTAGTCCAATGTGGGATAAATTAAATATGGATTTATTTCATGGCTGAAAGCAATCCCATACCCAGGTCGTATCCAGGGTTGTATTCTTCTAATATGCTGAACATTCCACTGCATGGCTATATAGAATGAGCTCTATACAATTGCATTAATTTGTCCATATTTCGATATAGGCCAGTGTATGGTAAATATAAAATTAATACAAAATAGAGCCTATTAATGTGGGAATTTCGTATACTTTTGTTTGTAGGCATAAACGAAATTAGAAAGTTTCTGGAGTCAACAACTCCAGACACTGCATGCATAATGACTCGATTCATTTTTTCCCTCCGATGTCATTAAACTAAGGGGATTTGGCGCACACTCTATATTTTAAACTTTACACGCTGAGGTTGCGATTATACGCGAATTCAAAACATTAGCTTACATCAGAACGTGCCAAGGAAACAATGAGAAAAATATACCACAAAGAAGAGGGACTCGAGGAGCATAGGCTATACAGAAGGAATGAAGTAGGGCTATAGCATCCAAAAGATGCATGGGATAATTATTAATGGTCCAAAAGTCTCCACCACAACTGGCTGGGTCAGCCTGACTGACTGAGACTGCACTTTACCCATGGCTAATTGTTAGCAGGATAGAACCCGAGTCTTTTCTTTCTTATTACAATTTCACTATACACACACACACAGCACAGGAGGAATCCAATGTTTTGACAATGCTAAAGATATATCAGAAATTTTTGGTCAGCAACATGTGTGCAATCGAGTTTATTTCAGAGGCAATTCAACTTGCATCACATATAACAAAAGTATAGCAAAATAAAAGTAGCCTATAAGATTTAAAAAAATTCGAAGCCACAATCATAGTCTATTAAAAATAATAAAACTGCACATATCTTTCTATATCTAGCCTAAATGGTGCATTTAGCCTATATGCCGTTATCCAAAGCGCTTAACATTCACACACACACACACACACACACACACACACACACACACACACACACACAATGAATTTAGAATATTGAATATATTTATTGAGCCTAATTGAGCTTATAGATATATGAAGCAGTTTGGCGTCAGTCTCTATTAATTCCCTGTATATGAACATTTTAGTTAAGTTATAAGCCAAATAGAATATACAGTATATAGGCTGCTTACTAGAAACAGCCTATACTGCAGGTGGATGCTGGGGAGGCGGTGGGATTTGCAAAACTTCACGAGCAACAGGTTTAGCAATCGAGGCAGTTAGGCAGCGACGCACGTCCGCACAGCAGGAGAAAGCCATGGAATGAGCAGGTATAGGCAGAGAAGTTTAAATAGCTGCTCTGCTCAGAGTGCACTAGTCACCTGATTAGGTATAGGCGCGCTCTCTTCAGTTGTCTGCCTGAACTATAGCTGCAGGCTAAACGCATCATTAAACAATGCAAGGCACCACCACGCTCTCCTGAGCCATGCTGCCCTATCTATCAGTCAGTCAGTCAAAAAAAGGGAAAAGGCCAAGGCACTCTTGTGGAAAAATTAAAAAAGCCTATATTTAATTGGCATGGCAAGAATAAACACACCAAATGCAGGTGACAAGTCTGCGTCTGTCTGTTTGTCTGTCTATATCTAAAGGCAATGAATGATGAAACATGGGTACTCGCCGAATAGAACACTAGTAGTATATGTTCCAAATCTTTATCCCAAGGATCATTTTATTAGTATTGTGAGTGCCAAACCATGAACCAACTGAGAAATCAACCACAAACACCACTTATAGACATTGGACTGACACTCTAACTTCCCAACCTGAACTGCGACCAATGGTTAAGACATATAGGCAGGTCTAGACACTGAAAGTATTATAGTCTGTATGTTTCTGCATGCATTTTGAGTGATTGCCACTGATGAGGAAATACATTAATTTAACCACTTGAAGCCTAACGTCCCTATTCTGGGGAAATAATTCAGCAAAGAGATTTGGTTTTGAGGGAAAATATATAGGAGCGGACCAAGTTTAAAGCCCTGGAGTATATAGCATGCATAAAGTGAGTGGCAAAGTGAGTTTAACGTTGTTTAATACAATCAGGTATAGGACGTTTCTGTTTGGATGTATATGGCCAGAAAAATCTTTTTTGTCATTCAATAGGCGTTCCCGCATAACTTCCGGCATGATGATGATGTCACACGCATATATACCCTCTATAATTGTCGCTGTTTGGAAATAACCTTGTAACTCATAGTTCAACTTTTTATGTTTTTTTTAAATTAATGGTCTACATTCAAGAGCTGTCATGCAAAAGTATAGGAATCAAAATGCCGATCTACAACCTCACAACGTGTCGGGATATGACGCATTGCGAGCTTGTTGATCTACTTTTGTCTCTATTTTTGAAAAATGTGTAAAGTCTGTCTGTGGATTTTATATACATATTTAACCAATGAAAAGTATTAACAAAATCTTGTGACTAAGTGATAACTACGTTGGATCCATTGGAACAGGTTTCTTTTTTCCATTTCCAAAAAAGTTAAATTTTCTTTGAGATTTTTTCTTTTGAGATTTTGAGCAAGAAAGCATGCATAACATCAGTTAACAAAACAGAAACATTGCAACCCACACCGGCAGAACACGTTGGAAAGTGTCATAGTCCATCCGATGTGCACAAAATGTGCCATGGAATACCAATCTTGCCAATAAAAAATATAATTATTATTTGACTGTATGAAGGACTATGAAGCATGAACTCTTCAGGAGAATATTTTCATGTTACATTTCCTACGCCTGAAACTGTCTTTCTGGACATTTGAAAGAGGGTTTACAGAAATCGTGACGTGCACAATGTGCCAATTCCCTATAAGTCATATTTCGCTGTGCTCTCGTGCATTGCCAGGGGCATTGTGAACGTGGCCTCCTCTGCCAACATCCTCACCAACTCCAAGAACGTGCAGTTGGTCCTGGACCCCAGCCTGGCCCTGCTGAGTCGCCGCCAGCGTCGGCTGATTCGGCAGAATCCTGGCATCCTGCACGCCATCGCTGCTGGACTGCACACGGCCATAAAGGAGTGCAAGTGGCAGTTCCGCAACCGGCGTTGGAACTGTCCGACCACCCACAGCCAGGCAATATTTGGCAAAATTGTCAACCGCGGTGAGCCTCTCTTGTCTCTCTCACTAGGCAACCTTAGGGCAATTTTGGGCAGGATGTCATGGAATCTCTCGGAGGCATTTGAAAGGCCTTGCCTTTACATATTTTACAGTGTTGAATAGACTATGCTTGTGTTTCGGGGGGAAATAGTGTGGCATTATCCCGCTCCGAAAAAGGCTGGATCGGATTCTCAATGTAATTTCTGTTGTCGTTCCTTCAGGTTGCCGAGAGACGGCGTTTGTATTTGCCATCACGAGTGCAGGGGTGACCCATGCAGTGGCACGCTCCTGCTCTGAGGGTGCCATAGAGTCCTGCACCTGTGACTATCGGCGCCGGGGACCTGGAGGACCAGACTGGCACTGGGGAGGCTGCAGTGACAACGTGGACTTTGGCCGAATGTTCAGTCGTGAATTTGTAGACTCCAGCGAGAGAGGCCGTGACCTGCGTTACCTCATCAACTTGCACAACAATGAGGCAGGGAGAATGGTGAGGGATTCTACTCTTTTGTTGCTACAAATTACATCAGACGTTTTAAAGCATGATTTAGAAGGCAATATCTGTGTGTGTTTTTGAAGATTTCATCAGTAAACCGTTGTTGCTCCTCTCTCCAGACAGTATCATCAGAGATGCGCCAGGAGTGTAAGTGTCATGGGATGTCTGGCTCCTGCACTGTGCGCACTTGTTGGATGCGCCTGCCCAGCTTCCGTGCGGTGGGGGACTTCCTAAAGGACAGATTTGATGGCGCCTCCAGAGTGGTTTACGCTAACAAGGGAAGTAATCGTGCCTCTCACCGAGCCGACCCCCGCCATCTGGAGCCAGAAAATCCTGCTCATAAGCCTCCCTCTACCAGGGACCTGGTCTACTTTGAGAAATCTCCAAACTTCTGCTCGTACAATGGCAAAACGGGCACTTTGGGCACCTCTGGGAGAACTTGCAACAGTTCCTCACCAGCTCTGGACGGGTGTGAGCTCCTGTGCTGCGGACGTGGGTTCAAAACCCGGACTGAGAAGGTGACTGAACGTTGCCACTGCACGTTCCACTGGTGCTGTCATGTCAGCTGTCTGAATTGCACCAGCACACAGACCTTACACCAGTGCCTATGATCACACGTGAACAACTATAGGTGTATGTGGGGAGGAAGGAAGACTTGAGCCTGACGTGGTCGTACGATGTGTCCCATGCCTAAAATAGCCAATCTATAAGCTCACAACATGGCACATCACAACCTGTTGTGAAGTAGATCTGCTATTTTTGGAGCATAAATTAGACATGAAAAAGCAGGGGATAGTTAGCTAAAACAATGACACTAGCACACACACACACACATACACACAACAGTGTGAGATTGTGGGTATGAGGTTGTCGGTGAAAACCTTCAAGGCGGGTATGTTGATACAGGGATATTTACTTCTAGCACTGAAATTCAATCAAAGTATTTTCAAAACGGGACGTGAGAGAAAAGCACAAATATACAAACAGGGTACAAAAGTGAGTGTGCGTGTGCTCAATCCTTCTTTAGCAATTAAGGAGAGTATGCCTGACGGTAAAAAAGGGTATTTGAATATTACAACCAGCCATGAAGAATGGAAGCCAATCCTCATTCCTCAATAGCTTAGCCAGTTGAGGACATTTTTTAATATAAGTACACAGTCAAATCCTGAGAGTTCATTTAACTTTGAAAGTGTTGAAAAAAAGGGACCCTTCCGGGTCTATTTTTGCACTTTACAGATTTTACGGTGTAGATGGCTAAGATTCCATGGCTGTGACCTTTAAAGGTACTACTATACTCTGTTTTTCCCCAGTGAGGAGAGAAGAGGAACTGGACACAATGTCTGACAGATGTTTTTGTGGCCATAGAACCCACAAACATGCTCTTCTCATAAACTGGGGAAGGACTCTAACAAGAGGGTGGTATTTCTAAACATCAGTGTTTTGTTTTCCTTTGCTGAAGTTTTGGCTTTTTTCACATAAAATTGCGTGAAGTTTATCTCCTGGGATAGGCCCATACATTCCCATTTGGTATGTACTTAGGCCCTGGATTCTGCCCAACCCCTTATGATTTCCTCTTTAACTCACCACATTCACCGCTTTTGTTTAGTTTGCGCTGGAGTCAGCTACACCTCAACCATGATTTACCACTCTGCCATTTACCGCAGCATGGTCCTGACGTTAAATGGCTGGACCCTGCCGCGTCCAACCATAACAGAACTCTAGACGTGGCCAACCTGGAATTCACGGAGGAAATCTCACTTAAAGTCAAACTAATTGAATGTAGTTATCAATACACTGAATGTTGTGGTGCGACGATTTATGATTATAATTAGTGCCCAACAATCTCAGCTGCGACAACCAACTGAGACCTGCAGAGTCAAATCAAAATCTGCAGGGGGACAGCCGTCACAATATAACGAAAAATAAACAAATACTTTGTTACGAGATGTTAACAGTAACATAGGTTTGTTACTGTAATATAAGATAAAACATTTCGTGTCAAGTACAGTATTATAGCATCTGCAAAGGAAATCATAACATATATCAGCTAAGAGAACCAAAATGTTGTACATAATTAATAAATAAATAAATATGAATATATTTATGATGAAGTTACTTGCAATTCGATGGGACGATTTATGCACCTGCCACTAGCGGATGGAGAATATGCTATCGTTAGTATTAAGTCAGGTGACGTTTTGAATCTATGCTTATAAATTCAAATTCGGTGTAATTTACTGTACACAGGACTGTTAAGAGAAGACCCAACTCTGACAAGAAAGTGAACGAACGTTCTTGCTTCTCTGCTTATTTCCTCTGAAAATACTTTTGTGTTTGGTCATGCACTGAATATTACTTCTATTTTTGTTGTTGTTGTTGCATTAGTGTAAATACAAAATATTTATTTCTGAGGATTTTATACTGTTATATAGAGAAGTAAGTAATAAAACAACATTTTTAGGATTCTTTAAAATGTTTAGTTTGAGGTTATTTTGTATTGTTAAAATAGAATAATAAAGTTTATATTTTCGATTCAGTTTCCCCTTGTGAATCTGTCAAAAGGCACCATTATGTTAGTCATAGTTTCTGTGTTTGAGATCATTTTGACAACCAACCAAGTGAGCATATAAGCCTATCCCTGGGTGTCCCATCGCCTAATCCTATTACCATCGCCAGAGTAGTCTCTTTCTCCAGCCCAACTTGCAAAAACGGCCCCTGCATCCATAACCACAGACCGCAGCCTCCCGCATATCACACAAAGTAACTTATTTCGTGCAGCGCAGGACTTTTACAGCTCCAAATGTTTTTGCTTCATTTATTTAATGTCGGAAAGAAAATAAAGAAATATTATGAGAAATAATGAAAGCCTACACAGTCCCCCCCCCCCCCTCTCCTCCCCCCACCCCGCCCCTGGAAACCAGGCCTGACCACAGGAGTTTGGAAGGCTCTGTGCACTCTCTCTCCCCAGCCCCACCGCAGCACAGTACGGGGGCAGCAGGGGTCAGCCAGACAAGAGCACGGCATAGCCACACTCAGCCCGCCAACACACCCAGCAGCACAAAGGTCCTGCCACCAGAGCAGTCAAAGTGTCACGCCAAGGACAGACAGCGCGACTTAGCACAGAAACACAGAGGACAATGGAACGAGACTGTCCAAATGATTATGATTTTCATGGGACTCTGGGACGAGTAAAAAGAACGCGCTGTTTTGCAAGAGGGAGACTGCTTTGGCTGTTGTGGGATGAACTGATGCGGCTACGTGGGTCAGCGTGAAACGGGGCTAGAATTGGTTCACGTCTTATAGAGTAAGAAAAGAGTCCTCTTCCGAGGAATAAGCATGGAGTTGGGAAGATGAAATAGCTCTATTCTAGAGGCAGAGCTAATTGATACAAAATACAAAACTGTAGGATTGTGTGAGGAATCGGATGGGAGGGCCTACTAAAACAGAAAGACGTGAGCTGGAAAAGTGACATTAATGATAGGGTCACGCACATCTAAACAACACCAATCATCATCACCACTGGCTGACTCGCACAATGAGGCCAGGACGTAATGATTTACCTTGCAGTATGAAGAATTACATAGAGGGAATAGTAGGAAAACAACTCTAAAAGTCCCATTACACTTAGTTGCGCACTGTTGTAGCGCACCGAAAACAGCCGATCTACAAGCACAACTTGCCCCAGCGTATTGTGTTGTGTGTGAGCTTGTAAATTGGCATCTATGTATTTATCACGCATAGAACCATCCAAAGCGAGAGCTGCAGGGCAGAGGCTAGATAATGAGAGAGGGAGAGAGAGCAACAGGGGCAGACAGATAAAAGACAGACAGAGAGAGAGAGAGAGAGAGAGAGAGAGAAAGAAAGGGAAGCGAAGCGAAGGAGAGAAGGCAGGGTTCAAATCCCAGGCGGTGAGACTGAGGTGGGGGTGCCGTCATTGTGGGAGTGCTGAGGAGTCAGTGATAATTAGCTCAATTAGTGACAAAGGCAGTGTAATAAATACCGACTTAGTGTCTAGGTCCCTGCTGGCCTCTCCCTGCGCGGCCTGCGATGTGGCCCTGGCCTGACGGACAATTCATTAAACCGACAAAATACCCCACCGTCCAGGCGTGACGCAGCGAGTTAGTCCCCTACAGGCCCAGCTCATTGTTCTAATTGTCCAGGCTGGAGTCACTTTGTGGCTCCCTCCCTCCTTAACCCCACCCCTCCCTCACACTCAGCCTTCAGAAAACCCATGGAGCTAATGCCCCTACCTTACTCTGTAAGTAGGTGATCGGCAGGTTGGAGGAGGGAAAAAAAAGGCAGAAAGAGTTGGGGTGTGTTGGGGGGGGGGGGGGGGGGTTGCTGGTGGCGCTTGGCGGTGGCAGTGGGGGGGCAGCGGGATTAGGGAATGGAGGTTGCCTGGGAGTGCTGGGAGCAGCACCGATCGGAATGTAGGAGAGATGAGTCCAGGAGCTCGGATGCGGGACAAAGCGAGAGTTAATAAGGAAAGATTGAAGGGCTGGCGACAATGGGCCGCCACCCGAGTCGAGATGAAATTGCTTCCGTGGATTATTGGGAGAGGGTGTGAGCATTGTGGGCTGTTTTTGTGTGTGCGTGTGTGTGTGTGTGTGTGTGTGTGTGTGTGTGTGTGTATATTTGAGTGTGTGTATGTTTGGTTGAGCATTTGCGTGTTTGTCTTTATGTGTGTGTGTGTGTGTGTGTGTGTGTGTGTGTGTGTGTGTGTGTGTGTGTGTGTGTGTGTGTGTGTGTGTGTGTGTGTGTGTGTGTGTGTGCGAGGCAGGGGGAGTGCTGGATTGATGGCTGCCCCTCTGGTTGGGGAGCAGGGGACCGAGGGAGGCCGACCGGCTGTTCCCACAGTCTGTTCTGCTCCTGCCACCTTTGACACACGGGGCTGCCAGGCGGCGAGCAGGCAGCCATGGTGGGAAAGACACAAACAAAAACAACAGCTCTCCTACCCGTGAAAAAATAAATACAAATAAAATCACTATTATGTCTGCTGGGGCCAGCCGAGAGGGACAGGCTAAAAGTGAAAAGTGAGTGAATGTGGCAGTGTCAGTAGATAAGAGAATGAATGAAAAATAATTCATGAAAATGAAAGAAAGAAAGATAGAATTGTTTGTTTAACTCCTTTAAACTAAGATAAATAAGAGAATTCCAAATTGACGGTTGAGTCCATTTTAATATTATTGGCGGAATTCTACACATTTTTACTCCTTAAAAGTAAGTGACATCTATAAATGATCGTCTTCTCTGACATCCTAATTACTGCCTCGACTCTGAATGCTTGCTAATTGTTACACGGTCAGTTTACTCGCGGAATTAATCTATTTCCCATTTTTGCCCATAAAAAAAACTTAATTGAAGCAATATGCTGTCTTTATAGGACCACTAACCTACACCACTGGGGCCAAGGGTTGTATAAATTCAATTGAATAATAGTGCCAATTAAGAAACTTGATAATAGCCTAAAACAAAACCACACTGGTCGATGTGGGGCTAAACGATGACAGAATGCAGCTTAACACTTAGAACGACATTGGCCGAGATCTACGTCAATTAAAGCTCATTATTTAAAAACCTCAACGCCATTGACGTTTTCGATCGATCAAGCCATAATGCTTCTTACATTAGCATCGGGTTGCTAGCCGGTGCTCTCAATAACACAGGATCGCGGCAGTAAAATCATCGTGGCCATAATCACCCATTCTATCTGTTTCTTTCAATCGCCTGTATCTCCTATTGTCTGATGTCCCAGATGGCATTTTTGGTCAAAATAAGGTTTATTCAAGGGCCCAGAGCCGACGATGTGATCCTTCTGCATCATGATAAAGCAGCACCCATGGCAAACATGGAACGATACCCAACATAATAGCATCGTCACACAACCCAACATAAGTTCACAACGTCCAGTCTCCATTTTTGGCTCTTCAAAATAAGAGCTGGACAGGGAGAAATGCTGGCGTGAATTATATCATAATTTGTCAATGAATGCTAGCGCTGTTAAGTGTTAATGGATGCCGTTGATGATCAAGCCCCAATAAGGAAACCGTTTTCAGTGGCCCAAAGTATGCTCCATAGTCCATTTTATTTCTTTATCCATTTTTACATAATTCAGAGATGATAGAAGCATAACAGTTTCCAATTAGAATTCCAGCCAATTTGTGGACAAGATGTTTCCCTGTTGGGTGGAGTTTGGGATAATTCTAAGGCCATATGATAATGAATGTAAAATTGGATCTGGGTCAGCACACTGAATCTGTGTGATTGTAATGGACAATTGTGCGGTGGCTTGGACCTGCTGGGGTATGCTCTGTTTTTGCACAAACAGTACTATGATTACTGCTCAGTATCACCATTACACTGTAATCCCATAATTGAATTGTGGGCAAAGTCACAATTAATTAGGGTATTGTTGTGACAGAGGTAGCCCTCAAAACCTCCTGACGGAATCACTGACAGCACTTGCGTGCTACCATTACATAACCACAAGGCTGTTATGTACAGTGTTAACGTATGCAGCTTTATCCTATTAGAAAGTACCGTAAACGGGGTAGACGGCAGTGAAATTCTTTGTCTAAAGTTATGGAAAATCATACACAGATGCTTTTACTGTACAGAAACAGATAAGGAGCAAAATTACTTAAACTAATGGGGATGGAAATGACATGAAAACAGTTCAGAAGCAACAAAGACAAAGAGAAAGTGTGTATGTTACATACGCATGTTTGTGCACACATACCTATTCAACTACTGTATGTACGTTTGCGTCTATGGTTTGTGCGCACACACGTGCACGCACATTGGAGAGCATATTTGATTGTACGTGCACAATAAAATCAATCCTATTTGTGGGCCTACACTTTAAATTAAAGGTACTGTAATTTGTTAAAATAATTGTTCCAAAATAATACCTGTCGGAATACCTATTTCATCCAATCAGGAGTGAGGACTCGTATAGTACACAGGATAAAGAAGTCCATTTGGAACTATACAATTTAAGCTGGTAAATGGGTTCTCTCTCCTGATTGGATGAAATTGGCGTCCCACCTGTGAGCTTTATTCCCAGTTTACTAAAGAGCTGGAGAGATGGGGAGAACCCCGATACCGAATAAACATTTAAACAAAGGTCGCTAGGATCAGAATATAGAGCTTTAACTTGTTAACTAAACACCTTTTTGTTTTAACTCAAACCTATCATTATATAACAGCACCTTTAACAGTTTTACAGTGTTGTGGTGCCCGGTGCGTGTGTGGGTGGGTGTGAGGAGGATGGCAGCTGGAAGGCAGACACGGTCCAGGAGAATCGTCCCCTAGCAACTGACCTTTCCGGCAGATGGCAGCTCCAGAGTAACAGCCAACCAGCATCACAATGGTCTCCAAACATCTCCATCACTTCATCATCCACTGGCCTGCCACAGCATGTCACACACGGTGAGAGAGAGAGAGAGAGAGAGAGAGAGAGAGAGAGAGAGAGAGAGAGAGATGGTTACATTCATCATCACAAGCACGCGCGCGCGCGCACACACACCCACACACACACACACACACACACACACACAGGCACGCACGTAACTTAAGCACGCACACATACCTTTATTTATACTTGGAAGTACAATAAGAGGGCAAGCCCTCAAACTTGGGGCGGACGACATAAGACAAAAATGTCCACAATATTCTTTGACAAAATATATCGATATTGTGATTTGTGACGATCATATCAATGTTCAAAATGAGCAAAATATTGCAGATCTACAAGCTCACGGGTCACAATGCGTGGATTGCGCGTGCACACACAGTTTATCACACTCTTTCAGTCAAAGTGTGTGTGTGTGTGTGTGTGTGTCGTTTCATCCTTGAGCAGTACCTTTACCTGGCGACGATCCCACTGGGTTGCAAGACGCCATCTTTATTCATGTTTGCATCTCATTTCAACAGACAGACACGTTTCTCCTTGGACGATCCCATACAGATATGAGGCACCGCGCTGACAGTTCCTGTGTTTAGGAGAGGTGGGGGTATGGGAGGAGGTGGTTAAGGGATGATGATGGGATGGATTTAAGGAGAGAGACACAGCGGACACTGACTACTGTCCACAACCCTCCAGACGGTCTGAAAAACCCCCGCTTTCCTCGGCGTGCACACAGTGAATCAGGGTGCGAATGTGGACAGACCGCTCAACCACTGTGAGCAATCAGTATGATGTCTGTGGTCAGAGGCTCTGTGCCCCTGTGGAGGGAGATGGGGAGGTGGGAGGGATAACATTTTGTGGTGTTAGTGTGTGTGTGTGTGTTGCGGAGTACTGACAACACAATCTGTTCACGCTCCATATGCAATCGAATTGGCTATAGTATTGTATTGTTTGCACGCACACGAGTGTCACTAAATTGTGTGTGCCTGGATGTAAATTGGACACTTTGCAATAATTTATGACGCTTTGGACACTTTGCAATAATTTATGATGCTTTATCGAGACCCCACCCCCCCCTCACCATCAACCCCCTATACACTACACTACAGAGTAGACCACCATGACCTCCTGATTGTGACCACTGGTTTGATGGCCTGGTCCCAGTTGGCCCATTTAACTCGTACTAAATTATCTCCTCGGCCACATACATGAATGCGTATGGATAGAGTCGTCAATAACAAAGACAACTCTTCCCTACTGCATCTGCACCGCTCACATTGCAGAAAACAAGTGGGTGGTCAGCATCAATGACCACTTCATGTCAGTACCAGACTGCTCACGTCAGGTTTGGTCTTCATCACCAGATAAAGAGACCAAACTTTTGGAGGAAATGCTGTGTATTCGTGCTTCTATTGGAGCAGCAAGCTGATGTGCAGAATGTAATTTTTTTCATGTTGTAACTGACCTTTTCCATGCACGCATGGATTGTGCATAACAACTTGTGAACTAATAGATGCAGTCACATCATTGTACACTGCGCAGTGCATGTCTTGAGTCAGTCCATTTGGTTAAAACTAAGAGACTTGCAACGGGGACGGCGCGTTAGTCCGACATGCCGTTAGTCTGACTACGTGGTCGGTTAACTTAAGTCTAGACTAGAATGGCTTGATTTTTAACCACTTAAACCAAATATGCTTCGTTGACTGGGGTTCTCCAGGGGTCTGTACTGGGCCCACTCCCTTTTCCCCTCTACACCAAATCTCTTCTCAGAAAATAGCCAATCTCACTGTCATGAATTGCAATGCAACATGTTGTGAGCTTGTAGATCAGCTATTTTCGCTTATGACATGCCCAAGAATAGGGACATTAGGGATGACGTGGTCAATCTATCAAAGTCATACGAGAAACAAAGTCACCGACAGTATTAAAAATTGCCGCTGCACTGGGATGAGTAGCGTAGGTGGAAAATCGTGAGTCAGGGCTTTAACTGTAATCCACTCTGTGTATTCTAGAGTCTCTAGACGAGATGATCTGATAGCAAACACACTCAGACTTCCCGTAAACAGATCAGCAATATGAGGGAAAGAGAGGTAGGACGGAGAACCGACAGTAGGGCATATTTACAGATGGCTGACATTCTATGGATACAGCCCTAATCTCCTCATGAAATATGAACACCTACTGTGGTGCAAGCCATGTGACACAGCATGAGCCTGTGCGTCATTTCACTTGTCAACGGGGATGAGGCCTGCATTTATCTAATCATCGAGAATGTAGCAACTCACTAGCCGATGATGAATTACAGAGCCACATGTGTCTAGTCGTATTGGATTTTAATGCTTCTGAATCTGTGTAATTGCATCCAAATCTGTCCCAGTCTATCCACTATTTTCTCTTTATTGCGACTGTAGATCGCATTTACTATGATGAAAACCTGCATTTCCGTGTGTCACGTCACACCTCCATATATGGTCACACCTCGTGACATCACGCCTCCATATATGGTCACGCCTCGTGACATCACACCTCCATCTCCATATATGGAGATATGACCTGTTCTGACATTCCAAATGTTGATGCTTCTCCACCCGTCTCCCTTTTGACCGATACCTGTCCACCTCTAGACACCTCTAGAATATTATTAATGCAGCCACGCCCGGCAGACGGCGAAAACTAGAGTTCTCAACAGGCCCGAAACTTTGATGTGGGTGTTTGAATAGACTGTGAAGACGAATATCCTTCGGCACAATAAAGATTATTATTACAAACCCTGTACACTGAAAAGACATGCTCCATATATGGCCAGACCTCATCAAAACCTGTACACTCAAGCCACTGCCACCCTTAGATCACCATATATGGAGCTGACCTGTTCTGACATTCCATATGTTGATCTGACCTCATCAAACCCTGTAGACTCTAGACACGCTCCATATATGGCCAGTACAGAATTCATTCCATATGTTGATTTGACGCCCCCATGCCAAAGCACCAGCGCTCGCCCAGCAGTCTGCCGTCACCCAGGCGGATGCGTGCACGCTAGCACTTCTCGCCCCTCAGGGCATTAATATATTATGTTGTAATGAGAGCCTGAATAGCCTGAGCCTGGTGCTATAGAGTAGACTGAGCTCATGTCAATGCATATTCGTACAACAGCAGCATCCAAGTCACATTCATTGTACATACACACAATACACAATACACACAACCAACCAGTAAAGGAAACTCTGATGCTTGGGTTTGATAAGTCCTCCTAGCCCACCGGTTACTGATGTGTTACTTTTGATGATGATGAGTTTTTATCAAAATGTGCAAAATCAATTCTGATCCTATGGAAGAAAAAATTTTTTTTTTTAATAAAGAAAATTCCAAAATTGCTGTGGCTCATCTAGAAACTCGAAAACATTGAAAACTTTTTTCCACCTATGGCATGCCCAAAATCGGTATAGAGAGTGGTCAGTAATCAGGACACATCGGCTGCAATGCTGCATCACTATCAATACCGATGTTGACAAGAAAGTCAAATATAAAAAATATCGGCCAGACTGATATATCGGTCTGGCTCTAATCCTTATATTTCCAATAGGTACAGGTCATACCTTTTAATTTATTTATCCAATATCAGTATTGAAGAATCCATCTTCAACATTGAACCTATAATGAGTATAGGCCTATTGTCTATATTCTGGTTAATACAGTTAACTCCCCCCCCCCCATAAAGGGGGGAGTGCTTGTTGTTTTGGTTTTAATTACAAGCTGTGTTTTACAGCGACAGTGGGCAAGCTAGGGCTCAGCAATGACACAGCAGTGGAGGAATGTTTATTTGCTGCAGTTTAGGACCAGGGTGGCTTGCAGGAACTGTGACACATTCCTGTGTCACTCGCTTTCGCAGACACTCCGTTATACCCACGTTTACACTCGCTCAGCCTCTCACACATCCACCCAACCCACCCTCGTCGGGCCACAGTTGCACGCACACCTTCTTCCCTAAAACTCACAGTCACAAATCTTGCACTCCTAGTACACACACACACCCCGTAAATGTGATACCTCAGGAATTTGTAATGTCTCAAACCCAACATTACTGAGATCACGATCATTCATTGCAAGTTAGTGTGACATGGCTTTGTCAGCCTACTACTTCCCTCAAGTGTGTGTGTCACCAGCATAGCAGTGAATATGACATTAATTAGGCTACTCACAGTCTCAGCATACTTTTGGGATGGGGGATCCCTGCCCGCAATGTGCGTGTGCGCGCGTGCGTGCCGTGCCTGTGTGCACACGCATCATGTCTTTGCATGCATGCACCTATGAATCTGTCTCCATTGATTATCTCCAGCATCTGGCAGCTAAAAGCCTATAAATAAAAAGACATTTCTCTTGGCAACAGATTTTTTTTAAAGGCAGTGACACAGGGGACAGCCAACCACAGGAGCCACACTTCTCCCCATCTGCAAGCATACTGAGAACTGCTTGCATAACAGAACCTGCCCTATCTGTCTCTCCTGTACGCACGCGCGAACGAGCACGCAAGATCTCTCTCTCTCTCTCGCGCGCGCGCACACACACACACACACACACACACACACACACACACACACACACACAATATTTTTGTCGCTTTGCAATACAGTATACTCACCCACCCATTGAAGGCTAATCACTTCCAGAAACAGAGTTATCCTGGCAAAGTTTTCTGCCAACAGTCTGTCTTTGAGTCTTTCAACACATTTTCCACCATAAAACGCTTCTCCAGTCGTGGCCTTTGACTGTAGGCCAGAATGATGGACGGATGAGCTAGCTAAAGGAGCCACATTTCACCTGCAGTGAGAGTTTTGCTTCGTGATTGATGTAGTGCCGTTAAAAGCTACATGTTTTGACCATGGAAGACTTGAAAGGCAACTTAGGCAAGTGTAATCGAGTAGAGAAAGGTTATCCGGACCACTGACGGTAGAATGCTTCCATCTAGTGGACTGGGGACTACCTTGCAAATACACAAATACAAACGAGACTTGCACAGTAATTAAATTCTACAACTTTGATTGAGTGATTGATGACAACCTGTGACAAATGCCCCAACTATCCTAATGCCTGCCCCACTAAGATTAATTAATCAGTGGGGCTTTCCTGGTGATGACTGGTCCTCTGACGCCCCCCTCTGGTTAAAGATTGAATCCATGATTCCATTCACACTCACACTCACATCTTTGCTTCTCTCCTAACTTAAGTACAGCCTTCACGTAAACTATTAGATCATCATTTTGTTATTAGGAACTCCCTGAAACTCATCTGAACCAGATTTAGAAAGGGTTTTGCTCTGCCTAATGTTTCTGTATACATACACATATAGCATATATACTATATAGCACATCATCTATTATTTAAAACCAGGTATTACAGATGTTTTTTTTTTTTTCAGATTGGAGGAGGGGTCTGAGCTCCAAATTAGGCAGTTTGTGAGTGACTGAGCACATCCCAGAATTTACAGTCAAACCCTGGAGCCATGGGTTATATGATTTAATTATCATACATCCAAAACATTTAGTTTCCATCTTTGTTGCTACCTTTGGGGCATCGGTGGACTGTGGTCATCTCAGAGATGCGTGGGCTGAGGAGCTGGGCGTTCCAATTTCAGTCGAGTTGTGGGAGGAGGGCCTTTCTAGTGTTCAGAGCTGCTCTATCAACTGTAGATAGATTGATTCAAGTTAAAGTATTGCACAGGTTGCATTACTCTAAATCTAAATTTAGTCAAATGTACCCAACAGTCTCCCCTATATGTGTGATAGATGTGGTATTGCAGATATATAGGATAGTGGTTTGGTGCTGTGCTTGCAGGGACTGTGGAATGTGGGCGCTTCAAGAGTGCCGCTCTCAACGACTCTTGCAGCAGAATCTGCAGAGATTAAATTAGCCTTGTGAATAATAAACTGGGTGAGAAATGTTTTGCTTGCATCCTACATTTATTACATAACATTGCTGTTCTTTTCCCATTGTTGTTTTACAGATTTCCCTGCTAAGAGTGCTGAAATCTGCAAAGGATGAAAATGACTGCATACAGTATTTTCAGTATTAAGAAGACAGAAGCAGGAAATCATTTCCGTTTGTGGTAGTAGGGGAACCAGGTAGTGTGTGTGTGTGTGTCTGCCTGTAAAAACGGAATTGTAGCAATTATGTAGACTAGAGGGCAGGCCCCATCTAGAATTTCATGAAATAGAAGATAAAACATTATTCTAAAACGAGTATCATTGCCATTCAACAAATACACTTACTGCAAGACAATGGTGAAGGCATTTATTTATTTTGTGTCTTAAAACTATAAGGGTCCATCATCTATTAGCAAAACATTACAGCATCAACTCTTGTTAATGGGCCTTGAAGGGGAATCATCCCTTTTAACACTAATGCCCCATTTATAAGTGGCTGCACACAGTGTCGGATTTTGGTCTGAAAATAGTATATCCACAAGCCGAACAATGCATGTTAGCTTGTAGATCTGCCACCCTCAGAGCACGCCACCATCTGAACAAGTAACATTACACAAAGAGTGAGTCTTTAAAATGATGTTTTTCTTTTTAAAGTAGAGTAATTCCCTCTCCCACAGACAAACTCTGACCCCGTTGTCTTCTTTCTCCACGCCCCCCTTCCTCAAAACACATACGGTACACAGAAACACACAGGGGGGGGGGAACAGGCGTGTACTAGCGCATCCTGTATTCGGAGGTCTTGGACACCTCACAAAGCTGACCCTTGAAGTCGATGTTTACGGTGATGTCCAAGTCTCTGTTGTTCTTGACATTTGGCTGCATATGGATGGTGCCGTTGATCTCCTCCCCAGTTTTAACTGGCAGGTAGTCATCCAGGTAGAAGACGGTCTGCTTCCAGTGGGTGTAAGGAGCCTCGGGACCGGTGGAGAAGCCCGTCCTGTTGTGGCAGCGTGTGAACTCTATGTTGAAGTAGGTGACCAGGGCGTGAATGTAGTCGTTCCTCTTCACCTGCAGGGAAAATGGCGAGGTGAAGGACAGGTCATCGATCTTCACCGTGTAGATGTCCACTTCCTTTATGAGAGACACGCTGCTGACCACATGTTTGGGATCCACCACGTCCACCAGGGGCTCCTTGATGGCCACCTCCTTGATGCAGGACATATCAAAGCCATACACGTTCTCCCACCAGTGGATTTTGTAGTCCTTGTACTGTCCGTCTTCAATGGCTGTGAGATAGAGCGACGCCCGGTCAGGGAAAATCAGGCCATCTGGTTTCAGCCACTTGTCTCTGGCATAGATGACGGTGTTGAGCATGGTCTCGTAGAAGAGACAGTAACCCATCCACTCCGAGATGATGATGTCAACACGCTCCACTGGCAGATCCACTTCCTCCACTTTGCCCTTGATGATCGTCACAACATCATCCATCTTGTTGGCCTTGATGATTTTCACAGCGTAGTCAGAGATACTGCTGAAGTCAATCCCTATGACCTTCTTGGCACCGGCCTTGGCAGCAAACATGCAAAGGATACCTGTGCCACTGCCCACATCCAGCACTACTTTGTCCTTGAACAAGTGCTTGTTGTGGACCATCGCGTCACGGTAGGTCAGGGTGCGCACCTCATCCTTGAGCATCTCCTCATGGATGCCAAAGTGGGCATAGGAGTCAAAGTAATAGTCCTTTGATGTCATGTCTTCAGCAGCAGGCTGGTCCTTTGATGTCATGTCTTCAGCAGCAGGCTTGGCAGAGCTCTCCCGCTGAGAAGTCTCCATTGTCTCTGCCATTTCAGTCTGCTGTGTGTCTGTGGAGATGGAATGTTGTCAGACATTTTTAATTTAAAAGGACCCCCATGGATTGTACAAGTTCACACCCAAAATAGCTTTTTATTTTCCTATCGATTACTCTACCATCAGTGGTTCCCTATGGAGACACATAGTCTCACACACACACACACACACACACACACACACACACACTCACAGACACACACACACACACAGAGCGAGAGAGAGACACACACACACACACACACACACACACACACACACACACAGATACACAGAGCAACACACAGCGACACAGCGACACACACACAGCGACACAAACACAGACACACACAGAGCGACAGACACACAGAGCGACAGACACACAGACACAAAAGTCCTATCTGATTGTAATCATCATTAACCTCACCAACATTGCAGCTGTACAAAAAGCTTGTTGGAGTTTGGAAGCGCTCGTTTTCAATAAGTGATTTCCAAGAGTGCTTTCAAACTCCTTCAACACTTAAATAAAGAAATAATCACCTGCACGGAATTTCTTGACAGAAAGTAGCTCATAACATGTCTACAGCAGATTTTAATGAAACAAACACTTTGTAGATAGAAAGGATAGTTTAAGCTTTTCATACAGCTGCAATGTTAGTAATTTAATGTAGTTTAATACAGTCAGATAGGACTTTTGTGTTTGGATGTATGGGCTGTCAATGATTGGTGTTGCAACTCTAGATTCAACCCAATAAAAAAATCTAGTGTTGCAAATTGTGGCTAGCTAATTATAACACTTCACAGTTAAATTATTTAGTCTTCCTATGAATCTGTAACAGGCCTACAATTTAAAATTGGAAACAAACGAAAAAGCTTTTACCTTGAAACCAGAGCCTTGCTTGAAACGAAAGAGTCAAGAGAACAAATTTGGAAATGCTTCCCATTGCTTCCCAATAAGTTATAAGTGCTGAGGAAGAAGTGACTTCTGGGGCTTGCTGCTGGTCCCACACAGCTGTTCATGATCAGCATTTAGAGTGGAAGAGTTGCTCACCTGTCATTATTTGGACTAATACCTTCCATACACTACAAGAGTTTTGACAAGATTTTTGGAAAGATATTCTTTAAATACTAATTTCTGATACCCACAGAATTGAGTCTTTCCAAAATGTTGTCAAAACTCTTGTAGTGTGAGTGCAGGAGGATATAGTTGCCTAGCCAGCACATCTGTGCTACACACACATACACAATCTCACACACACACACACACACACACACACACACACACACACACACACACACACACACACACACACACAATAAAACGCTACAATATCAATAAAAGCAGCAGAGGAGTTTCTGTGTACACATTATGTAAACTGTTCAAAGCTAAATCTGTTGCCAGAACCAGCAATCAGAGATTCTTAATCCAGCTCTCGGTTTCATGACATATTGCGGTGGGACGATACAGTCCAGATTTGGAAGTCCTTATAGTTATGGCTGATCATGGTGACATGAGCTTGACAATGAGGCTCGTCCGCCTGCCCATCCATCTCTTATGGCAATTTTAATATAGGAAGATGTGTGGAAATATTGGGGCTTAAATGTACTGTAATTAAGGGGGGGATGTATTATATCTATTTAGACCCTAATTATAGATCCAAATGTGCTCAGTTTTGCCTATTTTCTGGGTGTTAATTACTTACTTCATTTTCCACTATTCGATCATCTGTCAATGAAATTCATTCATTCAAATTCATCTTTCTTTTAGATTTATTTCTTTTTTCATATATGCACATTTCCTTATAAATTAGGGTCTAAATATATATAATACATCCCCCACTTAATTACAGTACATTTAAGCCCCAATACATCTAAAAGAAAGGTGAAGTGAATTTCACTGACATGTCCGAATAGTGGAAAATGAAATAAGTAATTAACACCCAGAAAATAGGCAAAACTGAGCACATTTGGATCTATAATAAGGCAAAATCTCATTTTGAGAAGAGTATATGAAATCCATTTTTTTCAACATTTTTCGACCCAATGACCCATTCCAATATATTCAATAGTATGCAAGGAGGCTGTTTCTGAAGGAAAGGCGTGAAATAACAGCGTGAAATAACATCATCATATCATCATAAAAATGCAGACTGTACTGTAAACATGACATTGGAATGCATGGAATGTACTGTAGTCTGTAGCATTCCCCATGGCACGCAGGATATATTTCTGCGTAGTGTGGAGGCTTGTGCAGACCGGTGTTAGAAGATAGACCGGCGTGGTACTAGTAGGCCGGACAGACAGACAGTCGGATGCTGGAAGAGGTAACAGCCTCTGCCATCACTGTGTATGTGAATGTTTATGCTCTCTCTCTCTCTCTCTCTCTCTCTCTCTCTTGTCAGAGTGCCCTGAGGGACCTCCTGATATCCTGGCAGAGTTCTTGGCAGTGGTTTATATCAGAGCCATTCTGTTTCTGGGACTGACTGGGCTGCTCATCTGGAAACTACTGGTTATCATCTATGACTACAGAGAGTTTGTCAAATTTGAGAAAGAGATGAAAATATTCACAGCATAGATTACTACTACTAGAGTAACAAAAAGGCTGTTTGAAGTTTGCTACTTGTATCTGAGAAAAACTAATTTGTAAAAGTTAAATTAAATATAATAATATATTGTGACATTAATTTCATGTTGTTTTCTTTTTACCTTCTTATTGTTTATAGGGTAACAACCCTGCCATGCAAAGGAAACTAAGGACTCACTTTCTACAGCGGAAAGAACTTATAGAGCCTAAAGCTAAACACTCCTTGCAACTTCTTGCAACAAAACAGTTTTAAGGACACACCAATGCAACTCCTTGCAACTGCCAATGGGGATAGTGATACTATCTCAACCGTTTGGTAGCAAGGAGTTGCATGGTGAATCATTGGTGCTGCTTGGGCCTTAATGTAGTTAAATAGAAACGTGTGGGAAGAAAGCATCATGTCATATGATCCGCTACTGTACGTTTAATGATTATTGTCAACTGCAAATATAAGAGAAGGAAATGTGACTACCGGTATGTGTTTTATATTATGCATATCTTATTTTATTTTCTCTGGGCCGTTGTTAACCCATGTAGACTTTAAAGCACCAAACTGAATGAGTCCATATTTGTATATTATTTTATTTTATTATTTTTTGGGTCGATGTAGGTAATGGGTATATGTGTATAACTGTGTCCTTTGTTCCACAACGTGTCTGAGCTGAGCTGTCTGTGTTTTTGTTTTTTTCTTCTATCTTGTCTTTGTCATAAAATGTAAAAATCAATAAAAGATATTATTGAAAAAATAAAAGAATGAATCACATCCTGTTAATTGTTCAGTGTTCTCATATGTCGCTGACAAGGAATCTGACTGAAAGAATACGTTAGATAAGATAACACACGTAAGATAAATTCAGTCAATCTACTTTCTTTTCTTCAAAGTTTGACACAATTAAAATGACAATTAAAAGGTTCAACTTAAAGATCCTGTCCCAGATTCTGAATAGGATCAGTTGGTTGTAATTAACCAATAATTTAATTTAATTTAATTAATTCTTTGTTACATATTCCCTGCGTGAACACTAAATCATGTTTACACACCATATTTTGAATTGATTACAAAGTACTGGATGCATCAAAGACGCAAGAAAAGAGAAAACAGTATGCTGTCACAACTAAAATGAACAAATAATTTTTTACAATAAACTTGACTTTATTGACAGTAAAAAGTCTAGAATATTGGGGGAGCACGCTTTTGTAACTGCAAATAACATCTCGGAAAGCAACATGACTCTTTGAAATAAGGAGGCAGTTGTACATCTTTAACTTTGAGGTAAAGTGTTTTGTCATTTCACGTTATTTCACAAAATATTCGAAAACATTTAAGTCCACACAAGGAAACAAAAAAAACCCCATGCCTCATTTTCTGGTTTGAGATAGCTTCACATATAAATAATTCACAATTCCGATTAAAAGCGGTAAATGACGAGCACACATGCTGTTTTTCCATTCACACACATTTCCCTACTTGTCAAACCATTAAGTGCAGTTGTAGGTTACATATTTTCAAAAAGTTCCAAGTACTTTTTTTTTTAAAGCAATTAAATGAAAGAAAAGGTCTAAACAAAGCTGCAAACACACAATAACATAAGTTAGAATACTGAATTTGGTCTCATCCATATTCTCAACATTACCATTTATCAGCCAACTCACCATACAGTAGCAATAAGGTATTTGGGTGCTATAAATAAGCAGGAGGTAACATTTCATGGACTTCAGGAGTATGCTGAATAAGATTTGGGATATAGCTGACTAAATACAACAAGGCTGTAACAAACAACACTAAATAGATAATCACAAGTGATTCTTTTCCCCCCCATAATATAACGGAATATATTTCAAATTATTTTGTTCGTTACTTCCCATTACATAAATTATTTTAAAATCTCATCCACTAAGTGCAAAACCACAAAAAGTCTATACTCTTTAAATATCAAATTGTCTGTCCGTTGTTGTGACACACTAAGTCACACTGCAGCAAAGTGAGCGCGTAGACCACAGTCCCAGACTTACACATTAAGATGCTGTAGAAGGCTTCCCCACCTCTCTTTCAAATGTGTCACAAACTAAATATTAAATTATTGTTTGCTTATTATTATCAGTGCAATAGAACGATCACAGGAAAGAAAAATTGTTGAAAACTGTAAAGCCATCAAGTGCTTCAGCGAAAATGCTCATATACAGTATAAGCGAAGAACCGAAAAAGTGCAATCTTCTACACAGGGTTACTTAGAACCCCGTCTAATCTTGGTCAGGCCCTTTTTCACTGTACACAACATGGGTCATGGTCTGATCTGCACCAGGGTTCTAAGGCTCACTCTATATTCCAGCAATCTATTCCACATAAGGCAAATCATTTCAAGTTATTTTAGTCCACGATCTTGCAATGTTCTAAAAGTATATATATTTTGTTTATCCCTTAGTGCAACTGCAAATATCTTCCCTTCTTGGACTTCATCCAATTCTGAACCATGCTGTAAACAATGTATTCCTACAGCAGGGTTGCTGCTGTAGGAGTTAAGGCAATCCGTCTGTGCTTCATTAGTGACAAAAGCTCTTCTCTAACCAAGAATCACAAAGCTCTCAGTGTATATGTTAAGCTTGAATCTACCGACCCAAAAATCCCATCCTCAGTTGCAAAACGCAAAGTTGTCTTAGTGCATATTAAGCTTTGCTAAAAGCTCTGAAAATGCATGTGCTGTACAATTGTACATATCTATTGATCGATTTTTAAAAGCCTCTAGCAATTTTAGATTGAGTCCATTCTTCTTTCATACAAAGCAACGGGCTAGTACACTTAGCATATCAAAGTGCCAGGCATACCGCCCTTCACTAGCCAATAAAAGATGGCTATTGAAGATTTTTGAGCACCAGGTTTCCCCCACAGTTTGTCTGCAAAAGGAAATCCACCAAGAAGGCACTTTTGAAGCAAAACCAAGAGTTTTGCAAGATGATTTGATTTGGGAGTGCAATCCATCATGAAATGTAATTTGCCTCCGGTAATCTTTGAATAATGTGAGTGAAAGAAAAAAAAACTTCACTCACATCTGCTCTAGCTTGATTATTCCTCTTGACAATTAAAACTTCAAGTCCACTTACTAACACTAAAGATCCAAAGCAACTGATCTGGTGCAGAACAAACCTGAGCCCACAATCTCAGAAAGCAGCAGTCATCCCCACCTCCTCCTACCACTATTACACTTAGCTCTGCCCCAAACCCCTCCTCAGCTTCCCCTTCTTCTTCCTTAGCCCACTTGGTGCTCTCCGCGACTGATGTGAGAGGAGAACTCGTAGCGGTCCTGGCTGCGGTAGCCACAGATGTTGCACTCAAAGGGCTGATGGAAGCCATGACAGCCCATGTGGATGGTGAACATGACGTGGTCCAGAAAGAAGATGCGACAGTGCTGGCAGTGAAAGGAGCGCAAGGCGCGGCCCTCCCTGTCTACCACCTGCACAGTCTGCCTGGAAGAGGGCAGTGTGCCAGGGCTCCTCTTCACAGCAGTGGTGGGAGGAGGGCACGCTCTCTCCCAGTCCGAGTCTTTGGCCTGGATGGGGCTGGAAGTGGGGTGGCTGCGGGGAAGTGCAGGGGTTGGGTAGCGGACATGATGGTGGTTGGAGGTACTGGTTGTGCTCTGCTCTTCCGCTGTGCTTTCTGTGTCTGTGGAGTCAGGGCAGCCATTGGGTGTCATGGTGTGGCTATGGGCTGACGGAGGACCATTGCGGCCTTCACCTGCTTCCCTTCCAGCCAGCTCCACAGACGTGGCAGTCAGCCCACCTTCACCGTGGTCTCTGAGGCCCTGGCAAGACATGTGGCTGTAAACTGAGCCAATAACTGGTGGGGTTTCTGGTAGAAATGCAGGGTGGGGATGGGACTGTTTGGGTGGCTCATGATTCTCAGCTTTAACCCTGGATTCCTGGAAGTGCTTAGCACTCAACCCCACCAACCCAGCAGAGTCCCTAACAGGCTGAGGGCTCAGGAGGTCTCCATTCTTCTCCGAGCCAGAAGACAGTTCATAAGGTGCTTCAGGTACATCGCTGCGCATGTGCTTTTCACCTACAAAAAGGATTGATCAGTAATTGACCCAGTTCATAATGATGGTGGCCACCTGGACTAACCTAATTTGGTCTTCTTCTTTGTCTATCACACAATACAAAGTGCATCGTGCACCCAGCTTTTATAAACTGATATGGACAATGGACATGTTTGTTGACACATAAACACCCACCCTGGTCACGGCCCACTTGGATTCCCGGTTCGATCCCTGGCTTCTCCTGTGTTAGTGTCCTTGAGAAAGACACTGAACCCCTAACTGCTCTCGATGAGCAGGGTGTTGGTAGCTTGCATGGTTCCATTCGCCATCAGTGTGTGAATGTGCACGTGAATGTAATGCAGATTGTAAAGCACTTTGGATAAAAGTACCATTTAATTTCATTTACCAAAATGTGAGATGGCAAATTATATAAAAACTGGAAATACTGTAAGCCAGGCAGCCACCATTATATAACCCTAGTACATTCAACTTTTCAGGCTGGTTATTAGTAAAAAGCTACCTATGACCTCAATGTAAAATGCAAAACTAAATATCAAAAAAGTGCTGTGGCAAACAAACAAAAACACTCACCCAAAAACTTCTGCGGTGTTGACCTCTTACGTTTGGTGACGCTATTAACCAGTCTGTCAACAACTGGGAGTTTTTCAGCGGATGGTTGGAGCGTGGGTTTGGGCTCCAGGCTTGGAGACTCCTCTCCTGAAATATGTAATGAATCATCGCTATCTTATGCATTCATTTAAAAACAATGTACATGTTGCTGCAGAGTAAATGCGAGCGCTCGTCAAAACAGTCTTTTACCACGTTCACAGTTCAAATAAAGTACAATAAGAACATCAAAATCACATCAAGGGGGGACCTAGGCACATCACAACATAAATGCATTCTTAATGGTGGCTTATAATAATAATACAAAACAGACTTGGAGTTACTCAGACAGCGATTTGCCTATAGGTCCCCTTGATAAGTGACACACCGTAAGACGATGACATGCAATCCTACCTGGAGGGGAGAGAACAGATGGTGGAGGTGAACGGAACACTGTTAAGTGGGTACCAGAGGTCATCGCAATCCTGGCTTGTGGTGGACATTTTAGTCTGTTTTTGCCACATTCACATTATAATGGCATGTAAAAACAAAATCTTGAATTTGCCACGGACAAGGCCAAGTCTTGCCACAGACACATTTGTCTGTGTACGGACATACCAGTAATTATTGATGACCCCTGGTGAGTACCAAATGGACCCTGGACCCCTACTTGTTCATTTAGTTGAACAGTCCACTTACAGAGTCTCACAGAGTTAAATTACAGTGAATGTGTCTGTCATTTTTGAACATTTTTGAAACATTTTAACAACATAAATCTTGTATGGGAGTCCCTGCCACAAAATATTCTCATATGGGGGTCTTAGCAGTCAAACGCACATCAATGTTTTTACATTAAATTAAAACCATTGAGAAGCACTGCTGTCTGATACCTTGTGCTGTGATTGGTGACCGCTGATCCAGACTCTGTAGGTATGCTATGCTATGGCAACGTTCCAGATGTTCTTCCAGCGTGCTCTGTTGCTTGTAGCTCCGACCACAGTAGGTGCACTTGAAAGGTTTGCCCACTGTCGGGGAGGTCACTGGAAGACAGAGACAGAATGTGATCTGAGTCATCTGACCATTATATATAGACCATAAGTTGTGGAAACCTACATTTATACTGTCTACACTTAGTCGAAGCATGCAATCTTGTATATTCTGTATTAACCGTATATTCATATAATTGTTCCTCAGAAAATGCTTATTATTAGATGGTACCATCTATTCTACACGCTCTACCTCTCTGAAGTGGGCTGTGTACAGTTCAGAGTGTGTTGACAGGAATGGCAGTGCCCCATAGTAAATACTAAATATTACTGAAGACCTATTATATGGGCAATTGGACAAGATGTTGAAAAAAGGCAAAATTGGAAGGGGGATTTTCTTTTCCTTTTAAACAGTCATTTCCTCAGAGTCTTCTTACTAAATGGTTTCCGCCAATTGCCGCCAATTCCCTTAAATTGCTCTTTATTTCTTGGCAGTGACGACAAAAGGCAGAACAGTTGACAGTTTCAAAAACATGTAAATGTCATCATACCATTATGTTCATGTGTGGTAAAATAATTGTGGTACATATTTCCTCTAAACAGCACAGCGAAGTGGAGAGGACCGGTCCAATGACATCGAAATTGTGTTCAAAATAGTTTATTCAGGCTCATTAAACATCTAAGAAGAATGTCAGAGATCTTCTTGAACAGGTTTACACAAGTCAACATGCACAGAAACATCTATATTGTAGTTGCACTGTAGGCTATTTGAACATGACAGATATACCTGCATGTGTGCGAAGGTGTCCAGCAAGGGCATCTCGACGGCGGCAAGCATAGTTGCAAATGGGACATTTAAACGGCTTCTCTCCTGAGTGCAACTTGATGTGGCGCAACAAGTTTCCCTTCTGGGTGAAGGAAGCCCCACACTGGTTGCAATGGAATGGCCTCTCACCTGACAAACACATGGGGCAATGCATTAGGCCTGATTTATTCTTGGTTGTGCTGTGCATCATGTCACACAATGAAAATAGCCGACTTGCAATCTCACAACACAGCACAGCGCAACGTTGTTGTGAGCTTGTATTGGTCTATTGCGGTGGTTTTCAACCCTTTTCATATCAAGGTCCATTATTTATTAGGCATTTGAGCCACGGACCTGATGAGATTTAGTATCTCAGACCCAAAACGTAGAATATTGTGTATTGTTTTTAATATTTTTGTTGTTGAATACAAATTTGTCCACAATTGCATGCTGTATTGGTGTGGTACCATAATTATGAGAGATAACAGGCAAACATTGATCAATTCATTCATTCATTTCTACATTCTATAATTGTGTAGACTTCTTGTAAATTAAGTTACGGGTCTATTTGGTTTCATTTTCCACTCTCAAGAGTTAAAGATCTATAAGGTCCATTTGGTTACCAAACTCTCCATCGTTTAGCTGGGGACCCCCCGAAAGCCGAAACCCCCTCAAAGACCACTGGATGAGAACCACTGGTCTATTGTTAATATGTAACACCGGTTTATGTGGTTTGTATTAGTGTCGCTTCCATGTTAGCATAGGACTATGCTATTTTATGCTACCACAATATTTTGTGTATGGACTCACAACATTTTGTTATCTTTTATATGTTTCATATGGATGTGTCACATATACTGTCATTTGCTTTACTGTATACCCTGAATCTTGAATAAACAAAACAGTGAAAAAATAAATATGTAACACCGGTGCACAACTAAGTATAAATCAAGCCGTCTATTAAACAGACCTTCAGGATCAACCAAGTATACATGTACAACACCAATTTGGGAGGCGGGAAATTCACCCTAATAAAACTAAATATACAATAACTAAACACAAATCTCACTTGAATTGGATTTTTGTTTTGTTTTTGTTTTTGTTTTTTGCAGCCCGGTGGTAAATGGGTAAATCCGGCCCTGGTAGTTCCACTTCTCACCTGTGTGGCTGCGCTTGTGCACCATTAGCACATTTGGTCCGATGCAGATCATCCCGCACACATCACACTGCAGCTTTCCGTTGGGCAGCCGGATAGGTCCTGGAGAGCCGGGCTTGATGCTGTAAATGTGTCCTCCTGTCTCTCCTCCGGTCCCACAAGGCTCCGTACCACCCTCCTCCTCCTTGGTGTCTGTCCCGTTGTCCTCCCTCATGGCTCCTCTTTTCTCTGGCTGCTGCTGAAGCTCCACTGACTCATCGTGACTGTACAGCTCGACCTTGACAGAGTCTGCTGATAAAGAGTAAAAAAAAAAGGAAAACAAAAGTCTAAAAATGTTTAATTTACACAGTAACATACAGTAGAGTAGAGCCATGCACATTGCTCATGTCATCCATCATGTTCAGTGGTGGAAGAAGTACTCAGATGTTGTACTTACAGGAAAGTATCAACAACACCGTGTAACAATACTGTATAAAAGTAAAGGTCTTGCATTCAAATTACTTACTTAAGTCAAAGTACAAAAGCATTAGCATCAAAATGTACTTAAAGTAGCTAAAGTAAAAGTTGTCATTATGCGGAATGCCTATTGCAGAATCAGATATATCATGTTATTGGTCTATTA
>NC_137866.1:9112850-9300350 GCF_963924005.1 Protomyctophum bolini
TGGCCTGGTAAGTAGTCTCATGTGGTCCAGGTACAGGCTGTTGACACTGACAGTGACAGTGTAACGTTTTCTATCTAAAGAACAGCAAATTGTAGGAAATCATTTGACTCGATTGGGTTTGTATCGCTGCAGCAAAATGTTATAAGCCTCATTGATTTTTATGAACGTCGGCTCAGCTTCTTCCCTGGGATTGTGATCTGGGTGCCAAGTCTTGGCCAGCTCCCTGTAGCTACGGGTGATTTCCTCAAAAGTGGCCTCTTTGTCTACTAGCAACACCTAGAACAGAAACACATGTACACACGTACTCAAACAATGGGCACAATTTGGAAACGTTTGAAAACATGTAGGATATTATACACTGCAGAAACCTGAAACCTGACAGAGTTAAATTAACACTAACATTTTGAAGTACGCTTTCAAGAAGCTCCGGAAGGAAATTGAAAGAATTGTGAGTCATAATGTGTCGGTGTTGTCATGAACTCACTTTCAGTGCCTCTTTTTCTCTCTCTGTGTACTCTTTGAGCAGTATCTCGAGCACTTTCCTCCATGCTTCCTCAGTGTAACCCCCGCCCGTCAGGGCACACAGTATCCGGTATGGGATCAAGAGGATGTACTCCACCGCACCTCTGAGCCAGGGGAAGAACCAGAAAACATCCAGCAGGGCTGATACACAGTCAGACAGGTAGTATAAAGTAGTTGTAGTGTTGTAGAATATACAGTAGCCCAGTGGTGCAGAGAATGCCAGCCAGGCCAGGCCTAACCTGTAAAGCCGTGGACCTAAGAGAGACAGATGGGCGTTCACGGTTAGCAATTACAATAATTTTGTGCAGTAATATGTTGAAATTAAAAACAGGCACAGCCTGTTTTTAAGTAGTAGCCTAAGTTTTAATTTACAAACAATGGGGCTGTAAAAAGAGAGACAGTCATACCAAGTACTTCTGTGCACCCTGTGGGTCGTGGGGGTTTGAACCTGCGGTGCTGTGCAGCAGTAATACTTGCAGCTATGCTGATGGGCAGAGGAGAGAGGCTGCTGCCATAGAATATTGGCGAGGTAATGAGACAAGAGGTCAGAGTCTTTCGCAGGTCTGATGTTTGATGGCCAACACAAGACACCAGATGCACTCCCGCTCCCACACTCAAAGGCAGAACGATCAAATAGAAGTAACTGAGAAAGTTCAGTCCAATTAGAGCCACAGTGCCAAAGTAGATCCCCACACAAACCTGCCCAGCAAACCTGACAGGGCCCACGGGAGGAGGGGGGGCCATTGCAGATCTGGTCCTTACTCCGATTGGCTCTGCCTCTCGATTGGCCTCATTGACGTATGCAGGGATGCGGAGAGCGTCTCTTGCCCAACCAAACCCAAACCCTCCTAGGGTTAGCATCCACAATAGAGCATGACTGTCTCTTCCCAAGTATAAATGATGGAGGCCTAATGGCCCACCTGCAGCCCACAGGGCATATGCTACAGTCACTCTCTTCACCATACTGACACCTCAGTGATTCAATTCCTGCACCACAGAGTGCTTGTAGGCATCCTTGAAGAGATCCTGCAGGTCTTAATCAAAGAGAAATATGATTAAAAGGGGAGTACCTTTACGTAAGGGGGAATTCCGCTTCAACTCCAAGTCTATAGGCATATCTAAGTCCTTGACACATGTTTTTAATAACAAAAACAATCTTGATATATAGTAGAAGAGTAATGGTTAATGCTTGATCCGTGTTGAGCAGTACATACTTACCCTGGAAACCAGATGAATCTGCCAGAGTGGAAATCAATTTGCTCTTGTGTTTTAGTCTGGTCATGCCAGGCTAGATATTAAGGGCCATGACAGAATCATTCCATGTCTAACACACTTCGAAAAATAATAACAACTGGAAATACAGTAATCTGTGTTTTAACCTTTGAGCAGAGATAAACCACAGTAAAGATCAGAATCAATAATGTTACATAAAAGACCACCCACTATCTAAATCAATAAGAACATACTAGCATACTGAGTGTGACATGGATGTGACAGTGTGCTCTTCTAAATCATTATGTTACGTATGCCACCATGAGCACCAAATCAGTCCCTGCATATACAGTATGCTGCATTCATTAATTCACACCACATCAACCTTTTTTTCTCTTCTCAGTCTAACTTTGGTTGTTTTTTTGTTTTTTTGTATGGTAATGGTAATATGGAAATGTTAGAAATGTATTTGTAGATTCTTACCCCAGACAATCTTTCTGTGACTTCCGTAGATCAAACTAGAACATGTTGTTGCATTTATATGGACTTTGGATTGTGACAATGAAACATGATACGCCGCCCTGGATAGAGAAATCAATGAACCCTTGACCATAGTGTGAAGTGAGGGGCACTCTTATCATTATACATCATCATACATCATCACATGATCACAACTGAATTCATCTGATTGGTTGGTTACATTTATGTCATATTTGGCATTCATTTGACCTAATTTCTCCTTTCATTGTCAATGGCAAATATGAGATGTGTGGGGACAAGATTTAGTGGACATTTGACCCAATTTCTCCCTGAGTGTTTGGCCTGGGGTCTGAGTAGCAGGGCATTCTTCTGATCAAATGAGGACACGCCCCCAATCCGAGACCCCCGTCTGGAACCTGAAACTGTAGAACGAGAGTTAGTAAGAGAAACGGGAGGGAAGAGGAGGGGTACGAGATATGATGCACGAGTGGCTGGTGAAACAGACTAGCATATATACTCTTCCCTTGATGAAGCGAGGGCGGTGATAGGGCGAAGAGCTTGACAATTGCCATGGCAGCGAGGCCTCTGTGAGTCGCGAGGGTGGAGCTGGCATCAGTAACCATGGCAGGTAAATGGTGGAGTTGATTGTAGCTGTGGAAAAGATGATTGAGCTCGATACCTGAGACAAGGAATGGAATTAGCATGGCATGGTGGCGGAGGAAACCAACGATCTTAGCTTGAAAGCGTGGTCTTCCTCCTGAACATATGTTGTCCATTATTATTCATGTTGTAGGTTACTGTTCGTACAATTTTGACATGAGGTAGCTACTTTTTTTATATACTTTATACTTCTACACCACTACATCTCAGAGGCACATATTACCCCACACAAATGAGCATTACTATTACTATGAAAACCTGCAAAACATGTTAGTCGATCCGTCACGCCGGAGCCGGCCAGCAACTCTACATCTGACCTCAAACCTCTGACCTCAAGAGGTCTGACCTGTTCTGGCATTCAGAATTCTATAAGAATACAGCATTCTATATGTTGACCCTCCCCACCCGTTCTTCCTCTTCAATGTCTCCCTTTTGACTGATACCTGTCCATTCAAACTCTAGACGGCCCGCCCCAAAGTTATTAGTGCACCCCCACCCGCGCCCGGCAGCCGGCGAAAACTAGAGTTCTCAGGCCTGAAAATTAAGGTCTGGCCCTACCTGGGCTTTCATCAAACCCTGTACACTTAAGACACTGCCCCTGCTGCCACCCTCTCCATATATGGAGCTGACCTGTTTGACATTCCATGTTGATCTGACCTCATCAAACCCTGTACACTCAGGACACGCTCCATATATGGCCAGTACATAATTCATTCCATATGTTGCTCTGACCCCACATGCCAAAAGCACCAGCGCTCGCCCACCAGTCTGCCGTCACGCAGGCGAAGGTGTGTATGTGCTTCGATCCCAGGGCGTCTTACTGGTTGTATAACGTACTGTACCTCGGTACCTTTTGCAAACTGTTAATAAAGTAGCGTATTCAATCAATCAATGACAGCTTTACTTTGCATTTAGATGATTAAATCAAAACACATTAACAGATAACTGGTTAAGCTACCCAGCATGAGATAAAGTAATTCAATTCAGCCACACATTTACCAGCTGCAACATTAATGCTTTAGGCTACTAGATCAAATAATATGATTATGGGCCATTCTGCATAATGTGTATCCTATAGGGTTTGGTAGTAACATTTTGTATGCAGCAGTCAGGAGATTCTCTTGAAACAGAGTTTTTTTTTTATTTACTTTTTTCCCTTATAAATTATGTACATTTTGCTACTATTAAGGTTAAAACGTTTTTTCCCACCATACCATACCTTGAATTGATAGCTTATGTACACATAGACCTACTGTCTACAAGGGGTTGTGCTACATACTATGTCTATTTGCATAACCACCATGGCCGATCTACAATCAAACTTCATCTGCTTGAGAGCACATGTCAATATGGAAACTCTCTAGCATATTTGTGTTTTAGACTTTTGACAGATAGCCTATAGGCCTATGTACCAATTACAAATATGTGTTAAATCCATATGATTTTATTTGTGTCAATAAAACGTGAACCAGTGAATCAATCAATCAGTCAATCAATACTGGTCTACTACCACCACACAACCACACATCTCTCGGACCGCCCCTCTCTCTCTCTCTCAACGCCTCCTTACCAGTACACTACTCACTCAGCTGTAGTACGTACATTTGCATTGCACACAGACAGAGAGACACAGACACACACAGTCAGCGGGCCACCTTCATTACAAAATGTGGCAGAGCGAAGCAGCAGACTAGACAGACAGACAGACAGCCACGTTGTATTATATCAGTGTAAAAGAGATGATGGTCTCCTTGCCACGGTGCTTCTGAAGAAGGTCCAGGACAGGTCCAGGACAGGACAGGGAGGACAGGACAAGGGGGACAGGACACACTGTGTTATGGTTGCGGGGGAGAATGGACCCGGACGACGTGTCGATTAGAGAGCAACTTTTCCACAACCGCGTCCGGGAGACTATAGTAAGTTATTATAACTGACTGACGCAAACCGCCACATGAATAACGAATATGTACCTCAAGTTTTTTAAAAAAAGCACAAGAATGATCCTTTTAAATGCATTTCTTGCACAACACACGTTTTTATAGTCTGGCCGCTCTGGCGTGTTGTATGCAGCTCAATGGTTTAATGGTTGTATGTCACACGCTCGTTGGTAGTTTTAACTGTAGATTAAAAAGCCTTTGTTTTGTACTACATCGTACGGAGGTGTCGTTCACTAGCCGCAAATAGCCGATCTACAAGCTTACACTGCGTCGCCAGGCGACGCGCTGTGAGCTTGTAGATAGGCTATTTGAGTTTAGTGAATGGTGAACTCGGCGACCAGTCAGCTATACGGTATTATAGCAGGCTACACAGACGCTTGTGTGGATGGCCGCAGCTGGTCATTATAGTAGGAATGTGGCGGAGACTGAGACACAATACAAAGGGGCCAATCTCTCTGTAACACCCCGGGGCCCTTTAAACTGCTGGCCCGAAATGACCCATCCCGTCCAGGGGGTCTCTCTTTGTTTTTAAATGCCTGTTTGGTGTCAGTTCCCTTTTAATACTCTATGGTCAGTTGTCATGGCTCGATTCGACCTGGTTGAAGATTGTTGTGCATGTAATGCATTTATCCGTGATATACGTTATAAATTTATATCTGATTCTTCCCACGTTAAGAACTCAAGTGACTACAGTACAATCTGAATGTCAGACTTAACTTGAAGATCAGGTTAGATTGTGATCGTTAACCCAGAAATCGCAGCTGTTCCTTTACTGTACTCCATGACATGTTCTGATTGCCAAGAGGTATATGATACTATATGCCTGCTGGTGCACTTGCTGGCTATATCATGTAGCCAATGGCTGGTTGCACTTGCAACATGTGGCATATCAGCCATGGAAAGACAAAATATAGAGCCCATTCTATAGGGCTGTATTCCTTGATGCAGGCTCGCATGCCATTGCCTGCATATTGAGAGAAATTCCTAGACTTTGATCTTCTGACATCTATTGGTCTATAAATAATATATAGCATTTACTTACATTACATCCCCCCTGTGCAGTAGGAGAGGACACCATGTGCACTATGGACTGTGCACAGTGTCACTCATGTATGCATGAATGCACCTTCTCTAAAGTGTACACATAGTTAATGGGATAAGTTCTGTTCTCTGTCTTCACATTTGTTCTGTTTATATTAAGACATGGAAGGAAGTATGAAGTGTTTGTTCAACAAACATCGATTTGAAGCCTTTTGCTACTGATTGAGTTATATTTGCTGTGTTGACCTGGCTGTTTGATCAGCCGCTTGCCATGTGTGTTCACCATTGTCCTACCTCTCTGGTCTACACGTATGAAATATCCTTGATAAGCAGAAGAGATACAGATCTCTAAAGATAGGTCATGAATAGCTGAGTATATTATGTTACCACATTATGGTTCCACACAGACAATGAATGACGATGGTGAAACTAAACAATTTTTTCCCCCAGTTTTGTGTTAGACAAGAGGCCATTACTCGATTACACTGCTTGGTAACCACAAGCTGAGCACGTAGTTTCTTCAAATCACGGTTCCAGTGAGAGGAGTATTGCAAAGAACACTGAATATTTATACCATTTCCCTTATTTTGACATTGTTGTTTTCAGTTTCACCTAACCTAATGCTCTTATGGTCTGAGTCACACTGCCCCTAAAAGCTCCTGGACATGCCACCTCAAGTGTTCAGATTACTAACACTCGACTCGCCATCATCGTGGTCAACTGTTATCTCTGCTGGTCACTGTTCACTCACTACATGGCTGTAGTTCACCGTGACCCATCACAGTAAAATCCTCAGTGTTGATTTACTCTTGAGAGTGGTACCATTTGTACATTCTGAGTTACGGACCATTTGTTTCCTAACTATCAATAATTTAGCTGGGGACACACTACTTCTGAATGTTTGAAGATCTCTTGTTTTAGTAGGCCAGGCTGTGATGGCAGTTATTAATATTATGTGTTGTTTGCTTTAATCTAATTGGGAGGATAAACTGCAATATGGCGTAGGCTAGGACATTCTGTTTTAGGACTTCTATAGCTTCAAATATTACATTAAGACATTTCTCTAAATGTCCTACATTTATTAGCTCCCGAACACACAACATAATTACATTGCTTTTGTTTGGATTACAGCTGGGCCGAGCCGTGCCACGGTGCCATAGATGGGTTTTTTGTGATTCGATTTTAGCCTAATCTAAGACATTTGTACACAATGCGCTAAAGTAAACAACACTTAGCCCAACCTGAGCTAGTGAGGAGGCCGAATTCTGTTATGCCAGTTCCCCTGG
Source organism: Protomyctophum bolini (assembly GCF_963924005.1). Classification (NCBI taxonomy): domain Eukaryota; kingdom Metazoa; phylum Chordata; class Actinopteri; order Myctophiformes; family Myctophidae; genus Protomyctophum; species Protomyctophum bolini. Next base: position 9,119,989 of record NC_137866.1, read on the forward strand.
AAACTGAGTGTGTTCAATTACAGTGACATTTCTTAACACAGACGTTTGCTGCTGTCAGCCGTCAGCTTCCTTCTTTTTGCAGAAGGAAGTTGTAAAGATAGGTGAAAAATCTGTGCTTCAGCTTGTTTTCAAATAGCCACAAATGTGTCGGGGGAACTTTGTGTTGATTTACATCATATTTGGTGGACATTTGACCCAATTTCTCCTTTCATTGTCAATGGCATATATTGAGAAGTGTGGGGACAAAAGCTGTATAGGAGAGGCTAGCGCCCTTCAAAAATGTTTGGCCAAATTCTCAGTTCCTGTGGTCTGTTAACACAAAGAGATGATTATGGATGCTGAGCGCCCCCCTAAACTCTGCTCTCAACAGCTGGCAAAGTGCTGCCAGTCTTAGGCATTGCCAGTCAAGCACACGTGTTTCTACCTACAGTCCTTGGACTAAGGGGCTTTATTCTGCTTGATCCCACCCCTCGCTGTACTCACAATTTAGACTGAACTATTGAACATAGTTGTTGTGCTTACCATGTTGTTGATTTGAAAGCTGCAAAATTGCATCCATCTTAGAATAGTACCAGTGACCATTGCCAGCTGCGCTGTTATAAGCCCTTCGTTTCTCAATTGATACATTTCTGTTTGGTATGAAGTAGCCTATGATTAGTTAGTTTGTGTGACAATTCTTTGAGAGACACACATTACTTTGGGGCATGGCAGAGTGGCAGTCTGCCATTGTTTTGGAGGTGCAAACAACACAGGCATCAGCATTGACTGAGTTTGTGAGACGGATGATGGATCCTATACAAACAGTGATACCTTTTCTGTCCTTGCGCAAACCTATGGTTGCGTATTGTAGTGCAAGGACCTGCAACATGAAAAATCAAGACAGGACGTCCAAATATACATTTTTTTAAGCTCCCAAGCCACAAAAGGAGCCAAAGAAGGCGAAGGATAGCACCTTTGTACCTCCAACTCACTCATAACGTCAATTCCCTTCCTTTATTGACACGTACTAGGGTGTGACATCGCATGTCTTACTGTACCACGTGCTGCTGTTTACTTTTAAGACTAATAAAGTATTCAATCAAAATAAAATTTGATTGGGGCAGACTTTCAACTATTGCTTGTCATTATAGGAGGGTAGTGTGCACTTTATCTGTCGGTATCATAAGCACTCCCTTTTTAATGAATGAAACAGTGAAGGTTTGTTTCATGGCAACGGTTTGATCACTTGTTTACAGTATAGCACATGCACTTTTTTGTTTTGCCCAATCTTATTGTTGGCGACGGCATTGAGAATTGGGTCAGCCTTTTCAACTTCTTTACTCTTGGATAGAATAGGGGGAGGGGATCCCCTCTGTTGCTACTGTACCATTATGTCCATGGATCCACTACTGTAGAACATTTCCTTTGTTCATAGTTTAGAATAAAAGAAGCTCTCCATTTTGTTGTTAAAGCAAGGATATTTCTGCCCGTTTCAAACTTTCCCTTTTCCTCTACTCTGTGGTGTGCACACTACTAGACTATAGTGACTATAGTATAGTATTACATATTGAATAAGTCTATACAGCTGTTCAATTCTGAAACATGGATTTTTATTTACACACATTTCAATCATATTACTAAAGTACCTCCGTGAGTTGCGGCTGGCTGATTTGGATAAAATGGTGATTTATTCTAATCATAAGTACATTGAGGCAGCATTGAATCTTCGTCCTTGCAAACCGGTTTTGACAGGCAAGTCCATATCCCTGTTGTCACATACTGTACTGCCATGCTCTGGCGGTTCTTCTTTACACCTATTGTTTTCTGTTGCTGTTGTCACCTCTGAGACGAGACCCTGCATCCTGTCCCCTTTGTTGCTCTTCCTCTGACAGTGCCAAATGTATACTCTCTCAGGGTTTTACTGTGTGTGTGTGTGTGTGTGTGTGTGTGTGTGTGTGTGTGTGTGTGTGTGTGTGTGTGTGTGTGTGTGTGTGTGTGTGTGTGTGTGTGTGTGTGTGTGTGTGTGTGTGTGTGTGTGTGTGTGTGTGTGTGTGTGTGTGTGTGTGTGTGTGTGTGTGTGTGTGTGTGTGTGTGTGTGTACCCATTATGCTGTGTCAGAGATAGCAGTGTCATCAAAAAGCCAGTTTTCCTGGCTAAAGTGTACTATATTTGTGTTATCGTTGTTTGAAACAAATTTAGCACTGCACAGTTGACCATTTATTTTCCCCTTCAAGGTATTTTTTTAAATTTGGTTTCTCAAATATTAACAACAAAAATATAGAAACTTCTAAATAGGTTTTTTCCATCCAAAACCATGTCCCAACCCTGCTACAGAAACCCACCTCATGGTCTCACACATTTTGGTACCAAATTGTTTATATTACATTTGAGTGGTGCAACTGATGGAGGTTTGCCTCTCAGTTTTTTCTGGTGAAATGGAATATGAAATAAATGAATATTATTGATGTCATGAAATCAGGGCCAGCATGTTTGTTTTTGATATCCCAAATCGCCCTTGCATTCAGCTAAATTTTTACTGAATATGAGTCCTTCTCATTGTAGCTTCGGTTTGCTTTCAAATATTTAAGAATCTTATGACCAGCTTTAGGGTGGAGGCATGGCTGGCATCATGTGATATTAGTATTGTTTGCCTTTAGTAGCCATACAATAGCGTTCCCTTGGAGTAAAAGGTTGAAGTTGAATACTAAGGTTGAATGCTACAGCAGACAACGGATTGCTAAGTGAAAGTAGGGCAGGCTTTAGTAGTCTAAATATGCAGGCCACAAAGAGTTTCTGGCGAAAGACCTCTGTGGTCAGCAAAGACTATCCATTTAACTCTCTTCTCTCTTAATCATTCTCCAGACATAATCCATACTTGTTCATTACTCCCCTCCCCCCCACCTCTCCCCCCATGTTGGGATAAACTGGTAATCTTCATACCCCATCTGTCTGCTGTTGTAGAGCCGTATCAAAAGGTTGCCACCATCTTTGTTTTCTAAAGTGATGCATTTGATTTATTTAAAGGAGCATGAAACCCTAGGCTGCCTGATTTGATAGTTGTTTTCCAGTTCAGTTTAAAAACATGGCAGTTTAGTAAGCTAATAAAATGGAGTGTATCAGAGTTCGGTGCGCCAATGTGCAAGCAAAGACTGTAGTAAACAACCTGTATTGTCACTTGTCAGTGTACACTGACACACTTAAATCTAACACCCATCATTAATTTGTTTCGCTGTAGCTGTGTTGCTTACATCATGGTGTACTCTACTGTAAGATAAGGTCAGCATTATAATATGCAGCCTGCCATATTTTTCTGCTGTTTTTAGTTTTTAGCCTGAACTGGAAAACGAATAACAAACTTGGCCCCTTCTATTATTCTTGCAGAGCCAACCTATATGGCCGTCTGGTATGGTTATTGTTAAGAACTGTGTCACTCTCTGTATTGTTAAGAACTATGGCACTCTCTGGGTCAGCGTGGGTCTCAATTATGTCGTCATTATCTCAGTCACTTGCACCACTCCTTGTACCCTCAGATGTATTTTATCCTTATCACTTGTGCCTGTTGTCTCTTCTCTGGATGTTCTGTGTCAAGGACATGTCCCACCTCTCTTGGCCTATAAGATACACTGGCTCAGAGATATGAGCTTAGAATGGTTGATTAACCACTATATTCCCCTATAGACCGATTCAGAAACAGGTCTCATGGTCGCAGGCAACGCATTTCCTGTAGGCGGAGACGACATATCTGCGGTGTAAACAGTTGGCTCTTCTACTACATTGAATGGGAAAGTGACTGATGTTAGTGTGCCTCATACTAAGCATTTAAAGTATGATGTATAAAGTACAGCATCCTTGTGTTCATACAACAGAAAGATTGGGTATTGGTTAAGACTGACGTTATGTATCTTTCAGGACCTTTCACTGCTTTGTCTCAACCATATTTTTGAACATTCTGTTTTTCTCAAGTGGAATGTTGCCACCACTGTTGGAGCAGCCATAAACTACACGGGTTCATCCCGATGTTCTGGGCATCTTTGTAAAGTTAGTGTTAGTAAAAAGCAGGTAAAAGAGTAAAGGTCATTACACACTGGCGAACTAGCGACGCGATGCGAATAAGCGATCTGAAAATGCGAAATATTGCATGTTGCAGTTCGCCTGCGAATCTCTGCAAAATACGACACCAGAGCGAACAAATAAAGAGCGAAAACGGTCGCACATTCGCCACTGATGTGGAAGCTTGCATGGACTTCAATTGTTTTTAAAAACATGCGAATTATTCGCACGAATATATCGCTTCGCCAGTGTGTAATGACCTTAACGCTTGCCTTGAGCACACTAACATCAGTCACTTTCCCATTCAATGTAGTAGAAGAGCCGACTGTTTACACCGCAGATATGTCTTCTCCGCCTACAGGAAATACGTTGCCTGCAGCTGCGACCATGAGACCCGTTATTGAATCGGTCTATATACTTCGTTGACCAGGGTCTCCCAGGGCCATATACTCTGTCCACATCTTTTTTTTTTAGCCCCTCCTATATTCAGCTATTATTTTAGATTTCCGTATTACACAAATTAAATTCCCATTGGTGGGTAGCCGACATCGTCGCCGACCCCTTGCGCCCACTTACGAGGGCCGGTCCCCGCCCGAGCGAATGGAGAATTTACGTCACCTGTCTGAGCAAATCAGTATTTTTGTCCTACACAAAGTTTAAATCCCCATTGACAATTAATGGAGAATTTACGTCTAAGTTGTTACGTTATGATGATGTACGATGATAAGAGTTCCCCTCACTTCACACAGGTGTGATTTCTTGCTGAAATTGGCCAATGTAAAAGCCCATTGTGGCCCTTTTGTCCTGCCTAATATTGAACCAGTTGAGAGTGTTTCCACTGAAAATGAATTGGTTCAGAATCGGAATCCTAAAAGTTGGTTCGGAACTGGCCTTCGGTTCTGTGAAAGCACCATGGTTCCAAGAATCTAGAACGTTCTTTTGGTGGAAAAGGGGCCTAAAGGTCCCTGCACACTGAGCGTGTTTCTTCCGAAAAACACGCCCAGTGTGCAACCACCTTAAGTGTCCCGTTATGCGCAGTGAGCTTATAGATCTTCTATTGTTCACCAGGCTGTTTTCACTGAATGTTATGACATGCCCAGGATCATAACATAGTTAAGAAACTCTGTTTGTGAATGAGCCTGTGCTTTACTGTATGTCTAAGATAACTGTTCTTCCAACCCAAAGCATATAATTTGTCTTTAGCTATGCCCTGGTATACATAGGCAAAAAAGAAAATAATAATGACGTATTCATTTAATGTTTATTTTTTTCCTTTCTTCGCTTCAACAGATCTGTGTTCTGCTGTTCACATGCCTCTACATGGTGTCTTACATCATACTCACCCACTTCAAGAAAACTGCTGACTTTATCACTGGTAAGTATGGGGAAAAAAGTGGTCGTTGAAGCAGACAAAAGAATAACAAAATGCTCGGAGGTGAAAGCAGTCACTCTGGGCTACTGCCGGAGGGATAAATGACAGCGTTGAAAAGCATGCTGGTTACATTCATGTTTTGGAATTTTTCTTCGAAAGACAATATAGACCACACCTTCAGTGCAAGCACTGTGCAGAGTGCAGACGTATAACTTGTATCTTAGACTTAGGAAACCCCCGACTCTAGTCTGGAGGAAATAGCCTTGTAGTTAAGTGGAAGATTATAGGTACTGGTTGTGCCTTTGATTGTAGGTTCTGTTGGTAGCTACAGTAGGTAGCTGTCAGTTAGCAATAAGTTGTATAAAATGTACAAACTTGGATGCAAGTTGTTACAATTACAAAATTTAAAACCATATCAGCAGCACTATTTTATGAATAAACTGTAATTTTGTATGAGTATTTTAATACAATTGGGGTGGTTATTGAGACATTTAGATTGTGTCAAAGGCCCTGCCTCACCTAGACACAGGATCTGAAACACATTTTGACCTGATGGTCAACATTCAATTTATCCCCCGAGCAAGCCGGAAGGCTCAAAAAATGTCAGCACTTGTGCAGGAAACCGGGTTAAAATCTGCGGTAATGGTGGTAACCACCAATGTCTTTAGATATTACTGGGCGGTAGTAGCTCAGGATCATGGCTAAATGGGTTAAATGAATCAGTGCTGTTACTACACTCTTAATTGTTTTTTATATTAAAAAATGTCAAACATCACTAACCCATACCTGGTGTTTGGGGGTGACATTAATTCACTTTTTCTTTTTTGAATACTTGTGTGTGATTACATTGAGTCCAGGTGTACTGTATATATATATTATCCAGCGAAGGCTCTGGACCTTGACTAGAACACATGGCTGCAAATTGTAAAAGGGAGTTGCATAACATACATAACCACTGCTTCAGGCAGTCTACACATGGGTCTGGTTGAGGGAAGGGGCGGTGAAGAATGCTCCTACGACCTACAAGATAAACACACAGCACATCATACATAGCTGGAGTCCCCTTTGACCGGGCACAAACATCTCAAAGAGTGCATTTGTTGACTAATGACAAACAGCAAACCAATTCAACCCATTAAAGACCTGAGGCCGATTCTACGAATACCTAAATCAGTAGGCCTAGTTCTCTCACTTAAAAAAATAGCAGAAGTACAAGCTCGTAGTGAGCATCTCATTTAGACATTACATTAGCTGCTTGTTTACTTTTAAGTACGGGCCACACATGCGTGATCACTTGCTGTTAAAAATAATGTAATCTCTTTGGAACCAAATGAGTAAATCTAATGTACTTAGTTGGAGCTATAGTCGCCTACTAAAACATACAGTGTTGCTTTAGAATTGGAGTAAAAGTTATGTAATAAGTTCCCCTTATTGGAACCAGCTGTGGTATCTGTGGGGCTGGGGCTCAGTTTGGATCATGGCCAGCTCATTTAATTGGGTTTTGGAAAAGGCAAACTTTGGAAACATGCTTTGCATTCAGGCTCCGCTGCTGTTGATGTCATCAACTGCATGGGCAACAAAACGACGGCTATGCCTTTCAGCTAAAACGGAAAATGATGCAATATGTAACTACTAAGTCGACTAGTGCTTTTGGCACTCCCTAGTCGTACCTGGAACTGGTTTCACAGATTTGCCATCATTTGCAATGTACTTGTAAGAGCATGTTTCTGCATGAATTATTACATAACTACATTATTGACTAAAGCTCGGTGTGAGGAAAAACAAAACTTTATTTATAAAAACAAAACAAAACAGAAAATGTGTTTCGTTTTGTCAATTTCAAGGCATTGGTGCAAGTTTACTGAGACTGGGATTTCTACTGTACATGACTGAGTCAACTACCTTCATAAAACGTTTTTTGGCATAACACCAATCCATTTAGGTTTTAATTACTTTTTTGCTTTTTCAATTACCGAAAAGTAGCATATTTTACTTGTGTCGAGATCATTACCTTCAGTTTTGTCACCTTTTGTGTCGCTGAAGACACCTTGCAATGTAACGCTAAACCATTACCTGCCTTGGGGACTCAATTTTCTAGGCATTATGGTCTGTGTAAAACATGAAGTATGTTTTGCTCGAGAGTCTTTTGAACAAAGTGTTCTTCTGAACTTGGAGGCTCTCTTTCCCCCCCACCGGAGGGCCTCTGAGGCCAGGAGCTTCCTCATGTGGGGGGCTGCTTTTCTCTCACTTCTGTTCCTCATGTGGGGGGCTGCTTTTCTCTCACTTCTGTTCCTCATGTGGGGGGCTGCTTTTCTCTCACTTCTGTTCCTCATGTGGGGGGCTGCTTTTCTCTCACTTCTGTTCCTCATGTGGGGGGCTGCTTTTCTCTCACTTCTGTTCCTCATGTGGGGGGCTGCTTTCCTCTCACTTCTGTTCCTCATGTGGGGGGCTGCTTCTCTCTCACTTCTGTTCCTCATGTGGGGGGCTGCTTCTGTTCTCTTCTCTTCACTTCTGTTCCCATATCATTCAAGATGAGCAAATCCATCCACACTCGCTAATTTTCATCTGCCCTGAAGCGGATCCTGTTCACATTCCTACATTTTCAACTCCTATCTGGTCGGGGTAACAGTAATCTATTTGCAACGCTTCTCTTCCAGTTGCCAAGATTCTTTTACCTGATACTGCGTCCCTTTTCTTTTTTTTATATAACACAGGAGACATGGTATAGTAACCGCCACATGCCAGCAAATATTGATTTGTTTATCTCTCGTCTAATCTCTGGATCAGTTATATAATAGTAATAATCTTACACATGTTTTTTTCCCCCCTTTCAGATGACATTGAAGATGCCACCGTCAACAAAATTGCGTAAGTGAAAAGCCCTAATGATTGACTGACCCAGCATTCATTACATTGTGATCTCACTCGCTGCGTGTCTGTCAGCGTGGAGGCTTTGTGAGCGTTGTTGCCAGAAATAAGCGCCCAGGTCTACGAAAACAAGCCCAAAAGAAGCCACTCCACAGATGAGCGATTTAAATCTAATGTTCATCACCATCAGCCATTTGAAAATAGACTATCTACAAAATAGATATTTAGTTTAATTATTTTTTAAATAATAATTAATAACGATAAAAAACATTTAACACAAATCTGGTATGAGGGTCCCTGGCATAAAACACTTTCCAGATGGGGGTCCGTGTTGACAAAATAATGCATGGGGGTCCTCGACATGAAAATGTTTGACAATATTAGGAAACAAGCCTAAATATGCAAATTGCTACACTTTAGAATCAAGCCCCCCAAAAAACGCCACAACTACCAATATTTACAAGCAACTTCACAGGAAAAACAAGCCCAACTAAAGTCACTTATAATAAGTGGACACGGCAATACCGTTTGTGACTGACAAGTGACAACACAAGCCACTTTTATTGCCCTGCACCTCCAGGCTGCTCCTCCCTGCACTTTGTCCTTCCATGCTGACAGTTCTCCTTCCCTCCTCTCCAACCTCACAGGACCTTGAAGCCTGATTTATACCCGGAAATAGCTGACTATTTGCATTATTTTTCGGCTGATCTATACTATACTGCATGAGGAAGTATGAATTAGACTTCAGTATAGACGAGGGTATGTGCATGCATAAAGTGAGTGGCACAGTGAGTTTAATGTCGTTTAATGCAATCAGATAGAATTTTTCTGTGGGTTGTCAAACTTTCTGTCAAGGCCAGAAAGTAGTTTTTTGCCACTCAGTAGGCGTTCCTGCCAACGTCCGGGTATGATGATGATGTCACACGCATACCCTCTATCTACTAAACCGACTGTTTAGCTAGGGGGCTAAACGGTGACGCTAACATAATGCACATAGTGTCAGGAAAAGAATATGGGTGCAACGGTTAATCAAACTCAATTTAATTGAGGTAATGGATTATTTAAAAAAGTAACGCATTGTGTGCTTGTAGATCAACGATTGCCGCTATTTTTGTTGACAGCGCTTAACAGAAAACCTTCAAATTAGGGCTTAATTGGTTAATCGACCAGTTGATTTTGTCGACCCTTGTTTTCATGTTTATTCGTTGATTGCGACTGCAGGTTGCATTTACTATGAAATTGTGCATTTCCCGTCAGTCAGTTGTTTGGTTGGTTGGTAACCCCAGGCATCACGTGACATCACGTGTCGTCAGGGATGGAGATCCCTGATGTCATCAATATTGGCCAGCAACTGTACATCTGAAACCCTTAGATATCCATATATGGAGCTGACCTGTTCTGACATTCCATATGTTGATCCTTCCCCATTCGTCCTTCCTCTTCGATGTCTCCCTTTTGACTGATACCTGTCCATTTTAAACTCTAGACGGGCCTGCCCCAAAGTTATTAGTGCAGCCGCGCCCGAACTAGAGTTCTCAACAGGCCTGAGAATTACCTGGGCCCATCAAACCCTGTACACTCAAGACTCTGCCCCCACTGCCACCCCTCAGGCGTCTTACTGGTGTATGTGTATAAATAAAAGAATAAAGTTAAAACACACTTCTCAATTATTTGATTAATCAAAAAAAGGAATCTATAAAATGATCGCTAAGAAAATAATCGATTGTTGCATCTCTTGAAAATATTGACTCAACGGCTCCTGTTTGCCTCTTGTGTGTTTCCAGGTTGTGGCTGTGCACGTTCACGCTCTCCGTGGCGGTGTGCGCGGTGCTCCTGCTCCCCATGTCCATCGTGTCCAACGAGGTCCTGCTCACCTTCCCACAGAGCTACTACATGCAGTGGCTCAACGGATCACTCATCCATGGTAATGCTGATTAACTGATTTATCGCCTGCTAGCTGAGCTGACACCACTGAAGTTCACAGTTGCTGCTTTGTTGCCACAGACGGCACTGCCCTGTTGTTTTTAAAATTATATTGGAACGAACTAGGAACACTGCTCAGAGCTCAGTCAATACAACCCCCCCCCCCCCCCCCCCCGCTTTGTGTACAAAGGGATAATTATTATGGATTGTGTTCTGTGTGGCATGCTTGTGAACTGGTTTGTGTGGAGCCAGACGGATGTTATCACCCGATATTGACTTATTGAAGGTATCCTAACAACATGTTTTGTATGTTTTGATGCAAAAAAAATATCTAAAAAATTCCATTACATAATGCAGAAAGAGCGTTTGAGGTCATTTATAAACATTATCATCGTTGCTTAGTTTGTCCAGCAAAGCGTGCTCGAACACATGCTCTGTGTTTGTGTTGTCTTCATGACAAGTTGAAAACCAGTTTGTGAAATGTCCATTCATCCATCATCAGTGTTAATGTGGGTGAGAAATGTATCTCTGCAGCTGCTGTTTACTCCACAAGAGCTCGATAGACGTGGTTTTTCAAGTCTGTACTCCCCCAGGCCATCACAGCAGCGTGATGTGTCGAGTGTGTTGGAGAAAGGTTGAGTTGACAACCAACCATTAAATGTGCCATTTAGTTCCACAGAGGAAATATGTATTCTGAAAGTGCAGTGTTTGTCTGTCATTGAGTCCCCCCCCCCCCACTTTTTATATTGTTTACCATGTTGTACCATGGTGAAACCTGACATTTCCATCACACTACACTGCCTCACAATGGCCACACGTGGTAGTGCACATAGTTCACAACATTACATGCAGTTTTCTGACCAGGAGGAATGCTTGGAATGAAAACCACTAACATTTGGATGCTGTTTCTTCCTCGTTATCAGGCTTGTGGAACCTGGTGTTTCTCTTCTCCAATCTGTCCTTGGTCTTCCTCATGCCTTTTGCATACTTCTTCACGGAGTCTGAGGGTTTTGCTGGGTCCAAAAAGGTACAGGCTTTGGAATTATTACCTCATAATATACTAGTACGTACTACGTAGCACCATCACACACCTTTAACCACATAGACCCTAGCATCCCTTTGAATCCCTTTATTATAACGTTCAGCTAAAATAGATCTACAAGCTCACAACAGGCCGCGACACGTTGTGAGCCTGCAGATTAGGCACATTCAGCAAAGACATTTGGTGTAGAGGTAAAAAATAAGTGAGCTATTGTAGATCCCTTGGGGCACTCCGTTCAACTAAGTGTATATAGATAGGGGTTTGTGTGGATAAAACTATGCATTCACGAGCTCACGATAAATGTCAGATCGGCCATTTTCAGCAAAGAAAATGGAGGTGAGATGAACAGGTCTGTCTCTACTGAGAGCCAGCAGCGGACATTACAAGCCGGTTAACAACAACTAAAGTAACGGGTACTAAAGTACAGGCACTAAAGTACGTATGCAAATTAATGCATACGTACTTTAGTACCTGTACTTTAGTACCCGTTTTCCTGTCGTAAACATCAGTAGTGTTGTAAACCCTGCGCGCATCACATCACAGACAAGCGCCAACAGTGCAGTCATACATGACACTGTGGAGGTAATAAAAATGAGTTGGCCTAATATATAGACCCCTGTGGGTCTATACTAGGATGAAGTGAAGTTTGGAAAATAAAAAGAGCACAAAAAGCCTGAAAATGATAAAAGTCTGTATTCTGTATGTGCACCAGTATAGTGCAAATTAGTTAAGCACAGACGACACTAAGGCTTAGGTTTTGTTCAGTAGCCAGTAACGGTTTCTAATTAAAAACTCTGTTCAATAAGTACAAAGGGGTTTATGCGGTTAAAACCTTTTAGATGATGATGATAAATAATGGTAGTTTCTCTCCATATGGCATGTCCCCTGTGCCTGTACATCGATGTAACCAGTTGTTGTTGTTACTGTGTGCAGGGTGTGATGGCGCGGGTGTACGAGGCGGTGGTTCTGCTGCTGCTCTTGGCTCTGCTGGTGCTGGGCATGGTGTGGGTGGCGTCGGCCCTCCTACACCACAACATGGCCAGGGAGAGTCTGTACGGTGAGTCAGCTGCTGCTGCTTGGGCACAATGTTGCATTAAGTGGAATTTACAGAGTCCAGTGGTTCCCAAACAGTGGGTCTGGACCCACTATAGACCTGATGAAGGCCAGCTATTTGGCCGAAACGTCGTGTCTGTGTATGTCAGTGTTTTAAAAGGATAAAACACTGTCTTCTTCACTGTATCAACCTTTTGTCCAGCACCAGTGAGGGACTGGATGTGTGCAACCCACTTGTTTTTAAACTCTGGACCCACTATCCCTTTATTTTTTGTTTCCTGCATTTGATTTTATTATTTCCAAAGTTTTCAACGTAATTCACAATTTCGCATAAATTAAAAACACAAAAAGAACCTTAAAAAAAGGGGGAAATTGCTGTAGGAGCATTGGCTCTCTTCAAAATGGCTCATGAGATGTAATTTAACTTTAACTTTGTTGAAGTAGCTAGCTAGCTACCTATCCAATGGCTTTCATGGTGGGAACAACTGAAATAATTCTTAACCCTTTATTTACAGACCTATGGGAGTACTACCTGCCTTACCTGTACTCTGGCATCTCTCTCTTTGGAGTGTTGCTACTTCTGTGTAAGTATTTCAACATCAGTAAGCCAAAGCCAAGGCCTTGGCATTAGAAGGTACCTCTAGCTGTAGTGTTTGATGAAATAATTATTGTAAGTACTGTATAAAACGGTACAGAATTTTAAAGTGTTTTTGTTTTCTTCCTGTTCAGTGTGCACTCCATTTGGGTTGTCCCGAATGTTCAGCGTCACTGGCAGCCTATTGGTCAAACCACGGGTGAGTGACAGCCTTAACGTGCCCTTTCTGTGTATGAGCATGAGGAACCAAATGGCCACTTCACATAGCTAATTAGCTATTGCCCTGGAGTGGATGTAAAATCCAGTAATCTGACTTGTCTAACTTGTCTTGTTTCCCACAGTTGTTGGAAAATGTAGAAGAAACTCTGAGCTGCACAAAACTGGAGGAGGCCTCGCTCTCCAGGCAACTGAACCGTGAGTGGGCCAACGTTTTTTTTTGCTGTTTTGACTCGCCCCCTAGTGGAGCAGAATTCCGGGGCAAGGGATTGGGCATCTGGGTTGCTAGACGTAAAAAGGCATCCCTTTTACATCCCTGTGTTTTTCTTTATTTTTTGGGGGGGTAATTCACATTCTTATGAGGATTGTCATGACGGGCATTATACAATGATATGCCTCTTTTTAAAATTAAAAAAAAAAGTTAAACCGGTATCCAAACAAATGTAAAAACACACATAAAACAAACAAGCATTCTCAATGTAACGTATGTTTGGTTAATAGTTAATCTGGTTAATAGTCACATTAACCCATTCTGACCGGGAACCCGTTTTGGTGTTGGCATCATGTTATGCTTTAGCTATTGAAGAATAGCAGATCTACAAGCTCATAGCGCGCCACCGAGTGGCGCGCTACGAGCTTGTAGGTCTGCTATTTTTGAAAAAATCGAAGAACGACTGACATTTTTAGAATCTGATCTCGGGTCAGAATGGGTTAATCAGACCAGTGTGTGTCCAGTGGAAACCTCGTATGAATCTGATCTCAGGTCAGAATGGGTTAAATATGGTCTCGATGGGCTTACATACTCGATCCAATTTTCCCAATATTTGGCAAATGTCTCTATCCTCAACAAGAAAATTGTCCTCCATTTTGAATCCTACTGTATATCCTTAGCTCAGTTCAAATCCGTGAACGACAGCTTTGTTATGTTTTAGAATTTATAATCTCTATACTAAATCTGTTCTCCTATAATTGCTCACCCCCCCCCCCCCCCCCCCCAGAATAGGGATCAACTGGATACAACATGTTCTTCTGACATATTTGTACAGTGTTTTTTTATTTAGTTGTGATATAGTGTGTGTTGTTGTGGTTGTAGGTGGTGGTTCTTGCTGGGTTCATCTGAACATGGACATGGAGGTGATGAGGAAAGAGCTCCAAGCGGTCCAAACCAAGCGCATCGCTCTGGGTAAAGGATATACAGGAGTTTTTTGCTCTTGTTTGTTGGTGCTGTTTTTATGCCGCTATAGAGCAGTGGTTCTCAAACCTGGGTGTGCTGACCCGGTGTCTCTATTTTTGTCATTATATGGGAAACTTTTTACCTTTTTTTTTATTAATAATAATAAATGTGCCATTATTGTTATTGTAATTTTAAATTGTAAAAGGGTTTTCAAAAGCTCTATAACTTCAAATCGTAGATCTGCAATAGTTTTGTGTGCCATGAGAATTCTTTGACTTGCCCATTAGTGTCCGTTGGGTAATGGTCTGTTCACTAACGAAGCATGCATGTCCAAAAACTAAATTGGATAGGTGCTGGACGACAATAGGTACTCTGGAGAAAAGAAGGGGTTAGAGTCAATTCTAATCTTTAATTTTATTTCTTTAATAATACAAATGAAGAGACATTTCTACTGGGAGATGTTAAACAGTGTGTGAGACTTCCTCTCCATTTCTCCACTAACTGTTTAAGCCACCACACACACACCACAACAAATGTAGTGTTTAATTGTATTTGATATGAATGCCATTTGTGCCAAGCGAGTATGTATTTCTCACTGCCAGACTCTCCTCACCAGAGATGACACTGTACCGGTACGCCCATACACTGACCTGCTCTCATCTCTCATGTGTATCTTTTCCCCCGCAGAGATGCGCAGGAAGGCGTCTCCATGGCAACGTAACCTGAGCTACCCATTGGCCATGCTCCTTCTCTTAGCTCTCACGGTAAAGCCGAGCTGATGTCAAAATGTGCCCTTTTTTCCCACTCTCAACAGTACGATGCCATGACCTTTTCTGTGTTTTCATCGCTGTACATGGTGTCACTGTTTTAGGTGGTGTGTGTGTTGATGGTGTGTTTCAACGTGCTGGAGCTGCTTTTTGACGAGACTGCCATGCCCAGAGGAATGGAGGTGAGGCAACATACATTTTGTGACAGTGGTGTGTGTAGGGTTTCTTCTCGATTATTGTATGGATTACTATCTTGTATTTTTGATAAATCTAATAATTGAGAAGTGAGAATTTGATTATTCATATTGTGTATCAACAAATCAAATAAAAAAATAAATCTAAATGATTTCTTATTGATTTTTCAAATAATTAAACTAAACCAATTGGTCTGATTAACCACTTATTTTTATTATTTGTAGTACAGTGGTGTCATGCAAATGCACTGTGAGCTTGCAGATTGGCTATTTCTGAAAATCGATTATTTGAGGAAAATTGGTTATTGTTTTATCGATTAGTTGGATTCACTGCTGTATTCCTAGTAGTGTCAAAGCACCTCTAAAAGCCCTTGCTGAAGCTGACTGATGATGGTCTGTGTTTCAGGACCCTCGTCTAGGAGCCGTTTCATTCTCTGTATTTGGGTCACTGGGAGCAGCGGTACAAGTGGTGCTCATACTGTATCCTTTTATCACTCAGGATGTCACTGCACACACACACACACACACACACACACACACACACACACACACACACACACACACACACACACACACACACACACACACAGCATACAGATAGTCTCGCACGAGCCACGTTCATTAAGTGGTTAAATAAATTCGACAGAGACATCAGACGTAGCTGTGTAACGTCCTTGATATTTGGGCAGTGTGTGATGTTTGATTACCTCCCACCACATTCTTGGCTTTGAAATGTGTTGCAGATGTGCGGGGGCCGGTTTTATGCTGTTTTTTAAGGACATGTTCTCAAGTCTGTGTGTACAGATGGAACTTTCCAGTTGTAACCATTTTGTCTCGATTAAAATGTAGGCATTTAGCAGCTGCCCTTAATCCAGAGCGATTTATAGTAGTAAGCAAGGAAAACATGAGGAAATGCATATAAATGGTTTTGATTATTTGATTTTGATTACATTATTTTTTTTTATTTGTATTTACGTCTGCTAAAAGGATGAGTCCAGGCAATCCTATTGGCTTGTTTCCAATAGGGTCCTCATACTCAATTCATCTAAAAACATTAATGACAAATATACACAATACTATGCAAAAACATAATTTAAACGAGTAGGAAAATAAATATGACACTGACATAGAAACATGAGGTTTTTCAGAAAACTGTCAGGATTTAGAAGACATTTTGTAGAATCGACCTCGGGTCTAAGTTGGTTAATGACTGTGTGGTTCATTATTGTGTTCTGTTCTCCCTAACGGTGACTCTGCTCAGATACCTGATGGTGTCTTCAGTGGTGGGGTTCTACAGCTCTCCTCTGTTCACAGGGTTGGTACCTCGTGCTCAGGACACCAACCTCACTCAGGTTAGACCAACTGCTGCTGGGCCTGTGGACCGTAATATGCACCTGGTCCCGGCCGGCGTACAGTACTTACTGGTCCATTTTCACAGTCTTAATCCTGATCGTTGCTGTCAGGCAGTAAACCGCGTATCTACATTTTTTCTTTTTTTTTGTGCAAATGTATGCCCTAATTCGTCATACAAGAGCGTTGTACTAAAGTGGAGAAAATTGCAGATCTACAAGCTGAAAATGTTGTTTTGGAACGGTTTTGGACTTGCTTGGACTTCTACCTGACAGCAACGTAGGCATGACCTCGATTAGGCGACTAATCGATCAAGGGAATCAAGTAAAAAAATGAATAAAAAGAAAAAAGGATGTATATTTTGATTTATTGGGAGAAACCAAACAAAGTATGTTAAATCAGACATTAAGCACCACCACAGCCCAAATGGAATGATTCTCTGTTGCATAACTTTTTTATGTTATGCAATCAGACTGATTTGACTGCCAATCTCTCAAATAATGCAAAAAGATATATTCTTTTAAGACTGCCAGTGTGGACTATAGACAACATTTGACCAATCTGATTCGACTATACAAATCCTTAGTCTGGGACAGTCCTACAGAAATGATACAGTATACTGTGTTGTATGACAGTGTCCTCCTGTAACTAAAACAGCCAATCCACGAACCCTGCTATATTCGGAGCGGGACGTGGCTGTCGTACGTCGGGATATAAATAAGGCATTAGTTAAATGAATATGTCTGTTATTTTACTGTGTGTCTGTATCTATTCTGTTCTGTCTGATGTTCAGTTCTCAAGACAAGCGGCCGACCGAAACGTTCACATTTTAACCCTGACAAATTTTGTGCCTCTCTTTCCCACCTTCAGATAATTGGGAACTGCGTTTCACTGCTTGTGCTCAGCTCAGCGCTGCCAGTCTTTTCACGTACACTTGGTAAGCCTGCAGTCATAAAATGCATTATTTGTACATTTTGAAGTTAACAATCTGGACAAGGGCAGACGCCCTTATCCAGAGTGGCTTACGAAGTGCAAGGTCTGTGTACATGCTAAGAACATTGGTTAAACTACAACAGGGTCAAATAATGACACACATAATGCGAGATTGTGCTGAATACAATACATTTCTACTTGTAGTTCTCTTACTGTCCACGAGAGGGGGGTGTGTATGCATTTATTGGCTGCTCTGGCCTAGACTTGTGGCCACTCACTGAACCAGTTTCAAATACTGATTATTTCTGTGTTTGTACCAATTATCAAATACCCTTTTTTGTGTTTTTTTTTTAGGGATCACCCGCTTTGACCTACTTGGAGATTTTGGCCGATACAACTGGCTGGGGAACTTCTACATTGTGTTCCTTTACAACATGGTGTTTGCTGGGCTTACCTCCGCCTCTCTCATCAAGACTGTGACCTGGGCTGTACAGACGGAGCTCATCCGGGCATTCGGTCAGTCTGTCATTCAAAAAAACAAAAACATGTGTATTTGGGTTGCATGTACTTTTTTTTATAAAAAAAATTATTGTACGATTTGACTTTGCATTAGGCTGCAAAGTCTGCGTATAGGGTTGTTCTGACAGAAAATATACTAACTAAAATGCTGGTATGCTGTAATGGTCTGATGCCATTCCGATACCATGTATTTATCACATGATGTGATTTCATTTACAGTAACATTTTGAATTGATGTTGCACTACTGTTTTCATATTCTTACTGTACAATTTACATTATTATTTTACCAACTTTAAGCTGCACTTTAACTATTATTAATGGATTCTTTTTAATGTATTCCTAGATCAGTGGTTCTCAAACCTTTTAATTTCAAGGACCCCCATAATTTACGGGTCCATTTGGTTCCATTTGTACACTCAGAGTTACAGACTTGTAAGGGTCCATTTGGAACCCCCTCAAGGAACCCTGAGGGTCCCTGGACTCAGGGTATTTTTAATTACACAATGGTATCTGATCGGTACTACTCTGTATCGACAGATACACAGGTTATAAAATGGTATCGGCACATCTCTATCTGCGTACTTGGATGAACAATGTAGAATTGTTCCCAACACACATTTCCCTATGGGCTGGTCTCTTTTCCTCAGATTATAAAGTATACAATTCTTTTCAGGAAAAGTGTAAAGGGACAAGAAGCCAGTAGGGTCCCCTTGGGGACCCTCGGGCCCCCGTCACAGCAGACATACACCCTCTACCCCTCCGCCCAACACAAACAACGGCTCGGAGCGTAGACACGCCACACACACGCACACTCCCCTTCCTCATGGCACAGATAGCATCTCAGCTGCACGGCGTGTTACTCCACTGCCTCCCTGCTCGCTTTTGTTCTGTGATTGATGGGACTTTTTTTAAATTTCGCCCAAATCAGCTATTTTCTCTCAACGTGACTAATAATTCCGCTCCACCTTTTTATACTTAGTCAGGGCTGGGTGGCATACATATATTGATATCATATATTAGACATTTGGGTTTTGGTATATCGTAATATATAGTTATATAGTGATCGTGTTCTCTTTTCCTGCTTTTAATCACTTAAGCCCTGTTTTATATTTCAAATATGTTTCGAAAATAGATTTTCAAACTACAAGCTTGATGTCTCGATGCGTTGTGAGCTTGTAGATTAAATCGATGTTTTAATTGAATAGTTTATTAGACAGAAATGTAAAATGGCGAGTACAGTCAATCACTTGGTCTAAAAGGGATAGCACCAAAAGAAGTCCTTGTGGTTAAATGTCTGAAAATACACTAACATGAAACCAACAAACACTGATGATAATGCTGTCAAACAAGTCTATGAAGCTATGTATGAATTCTACGAGAAAGCAACACAATTGAACACAATATGTAGCGATCATTTCCTTTCCCTTAGGCCTGCTGAAAGGTGGATTCATAGGTGTGTTTTAAAGTGATTAAAATGGTTATTTTGTTGATCATTACAATATCAATATATCCCTAGTCATACCGTTGTTATTTGCCTTGTCTTGCAGGTCTCCACCGTGTGCGTCTGCCCCTGGTGGTGTCCCGCTCCACAGTACCATTCAGCAGACTCCTGTTGGCCAGCGGCCTGTCCAAGATCCAGTGACTCTCGCCATTCTGATGCCTTTCCTAAGCCATGGAATATTTACTAGTATTCCCCTGGAATGACTACCTGTCGGATCAAAGGCAGTTTGAAGGCAGTCTTCTGGCCAATCGGTATCTGGGTCACCTCCAATGCAGGAGACGGGAGTAGAAGGAACCTTCCTGCAAGTTTGTCCAATGGGAGCTGAACTCTTATTAAATGACCTAGACGGGTCGAACTGGGCCCCCCCACCCAACCCAGTTTGTCAGGTTATTTGGGCGGCAAGGACATTTGCTGCTCGCGGCATTTACCTGTGCCATTTATGATGAATGGAACGCCACAAAAGGGATCATGGCCATGATTGGGGGGGGGGTCTTCGGGTGTTGCCGCAATGTGATCTGTCACAGCAAGCAACCTGCCACAAGCAACCTGCCACAATACCTGATGCCTTATGGGAAGAAAAGAAAACAAACGACATACGAGATCCATCATTTGGCCATTTCTCTGTCAACGCATGTAAAAGTCAGCAGAGTTATTTTGGAACATTACGTTGTGGCCATGACTACATTTCCTTTTCCTGCTCTGTGTCGAGCGAGTGCTCTTTTTCTCTGCAGCCTCCCCACGCTTTCCCTTCCATAATGTGGTGCCACTATTTTAAGCCGGGTTCATGCTTTGTCGCACAAGTGGTGACTGTGCATTAGAAAACGGCCGACCTACAAGCTCACAATGTGGCCCAGATGCCACGCCTTTGTGATTGTAGGTCTGCTATTTTTAAGCGTGTGACACTGCTGTGCGACCGAGCATACATTAGGCTTTTAAGACTTCACCCCGTGAATCACAACTTCCATTCTCACTGCCCTGGTGTTGTGTTAGTTAATGAGAGGAAGTTGAGGAGGTTTCTAATGGGAGCAAATGAGGCATTGTGTGCCTAATAACACCATCTATTGATCCATCGAAAATATGGGAACAAGCTAATGGTAACATTTTTGGAAACGTTTCTTTTAAGAGGCCTAGATCAATCGCAAAAAAGCATATTTCATTTTTCTAAATGATGGAAGTCTTATTTTTGTCTGGGGATGTCTTGTGATTTAGATCAATACATTGTAGGACATGATGAAAATAAATAGCTTTACACTCTACACTGTCTTTATGCGAGACATGTAGTCTTTGGCCCCATGATGGGGTCTCCTAAATGCCAAGTGTCACTGTCAGCCTTAGACCAATCAAACTGTGAAATTGTTTTGTTTTTTGTGGGGGAAAGGTGCAATACTTTTTACTATAGCAAGTTTTACTTTTAAGCACATTTTTAACTTCTGCAATTTAAATCCATACAATGCATACAGAAAAGAAAAGTAATATTCTTTTCAGAGATTTTTTTGATTGTCTTTCGTGATTTGGTCGAGCTTTTATGGACTCGTGAATAGGTTAGTTTTGTATTTATTGCTCAAAGAACGAATGTGACATGACAATCTTTCCAATGCAATGTATTCAATGTGCATTTTTATTCGTTGATAACATGCATTCTATTAAATGCAAAAATTGTGCTTTACTATTTTGTTTTTGACATGATAGTGATCCTGTGTCACTGTTTGCCTTTGCTGTATCAGCAGTTTATGAGCTCTTCGCTTGATCGCCAGCAGGGGGCAGCGTCTCCCAAATTCACTGCGTCTGTTGCCTGAATCCCTGTGTGTACCAGGTCAGTCATTACACATGGAGCACAATAATTATAGGTTGACTCATTTCATTTTGTCTGGGAAATGTTCTTAGTTTTGGAAAAATAACCCTTTCATTTTTTTTGTAGGGCATTTGGGCACTGTCTTTACTGTAACATATTGACCTACTATGGGACCATGGGATCTAAACGGTAAAAAGAAAACTGTTGAATGTGTGAAAATGGTTGAAAATGTGACGGCACAGTTGAAACCCAAGGAAGGGTATTTATAGTTCTTCTCAAGGTGACATTGTTTTTTTTTTTTTAATGGTTTACTAAGGAACTCTTAAACTCTGTGACATTACAGGTGTTCTTAAAACTTGCTTTTCACCCACACATTTATGAGAAAAGCAATAAATGCATTGTTTTCCTAATTAAGTCCTGTGTCTTTTTTTTCAGATGGCTGTAGGATTTAGTGACTTACTCAAAGTATTAGTTTCTTCAGCACCTTTTACTTATTCGTACCGTACGGTATAGGTACAACAGAGAGAGACCGTCTACTGGTAATATACTGTAGCTATTCAGTCTTGGTGTTTGGCGGGCGTGTGCGAGTGTGATGGGTGAGCGTGCATGTCTGTCCTTTGTGTCCCTCCACCCTTTGTTGGCTTTCTTTAATCAGCAGTAGAAGAAAGACATATTTTGTCCTGCCTGTCAACAGTGGCCAGGAGCGACGCCGCTACAACCGTTGCCCACGCTTTCCCCGCTTGGATGCCACAGCTAGATAAAAAACAACCCGACACAGGATCAGGAGGAGGGGTGACGTTGGCTCGCTTTCGCTCCTTCATCTCCCCCAGCTAGTCACCCGCTGCACCTTCTTTTTCTTCCATCCGCTTTCCTCGCCTATTGTTCATTTCCTCTCCTCCTTTTTCTGAAGTCGGAACAAGCAAAATCCCAGGCCTCTTGATTAATTTCTCCCTTCTTGATTTTTGTTTGCATTTCTTTTCTTGTTTTCTTTTGTTGGATGAGTTTAATTGAGCTTATTTGGTTTGGGTTTTGTTTTGGGTTGCCTTTCCTCTGTTAAAAGGGAGTGAGCTTCAATGTTCCCCGGAACACTACATATACATCAAAGAACTGGTTATTCTGTGAGGTATGACACATCTCCAAGTTGTGCTTGTGCATTGCTGACATAGGCCTCATTTTGTATAAAAGGTACTGGGTCGCACACAGTGGCAAGCGTGAGTTTTACATATCTTTTTATTTCTTTACATCATAGTGAGAGAGAAACGTTACTTTCGGCTATTCAGCCTTGGTCAGTGGCCTCATATAGGCCTCGTTTTGGACATCAAACAGCCCAGAGGGTGCAGTCTAATTATATGTGAGGGTTGAGTTTGAGCTACGGGTCAAAGTTATGGTTAAGCATGTATTTGTCGTGTTTGGAAAGCAATGGCTAAGTTAGAAGGTAATACATCAGTCACACGTGAATGGAAAGATTCCTGGTTCTATCTGGGCTCTTCTGGCATCGCGCCCAAGTGTCCTTGAGCAAGACCATGAACCCATAACTGCTCCTTGGGTGTTAATTAGCTGCCCACTGGTCCAATTAGATTGCAGATTGCAGAGGACAAAAACTGAGTACGCAAATGTACTTGGCCAATTAAACTTGACCTACTTTCCACCTCTTATGGTGTTAAGGTTGGGGTATGTATGGATATGAAGTTGACGCAATGTCCCCAACCCATGTGTGTCTGACAGAGCAACACATTTGCTCTGTCTAAAAAAAAAAGACGGGTGAACCTACCTAACTGTCATGTGTTTTTCATGCTACTCACCGATGCATGTCATGCTCACTGATGCATGTCATCACTCATCACCAGTGTCTGTATATAGGAGAAGCTGCCATCCATCTCATCACAATGTCATTCTAACAAACACATTCACATATTTGTGTACTTGTGACACTAACGTTACAAGAGGAATGCAATTGACATGTTATTTATACCTTATTTAACTCCCTAACATGACTTCATATGCATCAAATACAATAATTAAAACCTTTGGTGAATTATAGCCATTGGTGAATTATGTTGTGTAACTACTAGATGGAATTCTTCAAGGAAAACTCTTGGCCTAAATCCTCATCCCATGTGTGAATTGCCTCTGTTTCCAGTGCACAGAACCCTCTGGCCAACTGAATGTCCTTGGGACGGAACTCTTTAAATGTAAATAAACACTGGCAGAACTGTGCTATTTGAAGTCTATATCTAGGTAACCCAATTCTTTGCTGCTTTTGTTGAATAAATGCAAGGGCAAATGAGACATGTGGTTTTAGCCTATATGTTTGGATTATAATGAGATTCGGTTCGGTGAGGACGACCTATAGAGAGATGGTGAAAACGAGTGAGTTTCTATTTAGGGGGAGGATATTTGAATATCATCTCCCCAACAGCTACATTTGAGGGTTGGTGACATTAGAATACCACCTCCCCGAAAATATGATTGTTGCATCACAGGACTCCCATTAGGTAAAATCTATTTTATACTTCGTCACACGACTGTCACTCGCTGAAAATAAGTGGTATTGCTTTTCGTTGTTCGATTGACACCACTGTGCAACGAAGTATATAATAGACTCAACATGCTCTATTGGACTACTAGTTGGTGGGCATATCGGGGACATGAAGGCGGGAGACAGACAGCCTGTAATGGGATGAGATAGGCTATCTTTATTGTCAAAACATGAGAATGAAGGGGGGAAAAAAGACACAGATTAGCTTTCCTGACAGTCGGCCGTTTGAAGTGCATGCCAAAGTGCATTAGGGGCTATTATTCCCACTTTTGGACACTCGCAAACGCAGAGCCACTCACAGGAAAAGGCGAGACTTTCTTGCTAATCAACTGATAATGGGTTGCACTGTCCATTTGCCATGGCTGCCCTCCACCCTACGTGCACACTCATGGCACACTTGATTCACACACTCGATTGGCACATGCACAGTAAAATCCGGAATGTGATTTTTAACCACATTCATTAACCCTGGCATCCATATTTTCGACGTGTCATTATTCAAAATTATATTCTACAAATTGTCAAAACATATTTATTCTACAAGCTTTAGGCAGTGTGTGTTTATAGATTGGCTATTTTAGAATCATAAGTATAAAATGGGGTTTAAGTGCTTAAATTACATCCATAAGGGGCCATTTTACACATTCTTCTGTGTGGGGAAGGCTTTGGTCCAAACCCAAGTAGACGGCCATCTGCCACAGCACTGTTGTGACTAAATGTTAAACTGCTAAATGTTACACTGGTTACTTTGGGTGGCTGCTATTGGTTTGGGGAACCCCTCTGATATCACTATTCGACGGGAGGGCAGCGAGTGTACAGTATGTATATGTAATGTACACACGATGGCATGTATATTTTTCACAGCAGGTACATTTAATGCGATACAGCGTTATATCTGACCTCTGACCTGCTTGTCTGGGGCCAGGAAGTTCCACCCATGGTCAGTCTATTGTCCAAAAACCCATTGCAGCATCGCCTCAGCCCCCTGGCTCACTACTGTGCTTTTTCAACCTGCTGCAATATCTCAGCAAGAATATAGCCACTAAAACACGGCCCGGCTATGTTAACAGTACACTGTTACGTTTTGGGTCACCTGAACACGTACGTCACATTTCATTACACTTCTGTTGGTGACACGTGTGTTCTTTTAGGGCGAAGTGCTGCATGTCTCGACCGACACAAAGCTAACAGTACCTAAAGCCAGAAGTTATCCAGAATGTGTGGCCACATCACGGCGCACCACCCTGCTTCTTCCTGCACTGATAACAGGGTGAGAGACAGTAGAACGGGGTGGTGCTCGCTCTGCCGCTGGTTGGTCAGTGAGAGTGGATGGAGGGGGGCCTTGACTTTCCTTCCCCCCCCCCCCCCCCCCCGCCCCCCTCACGACCCTTCCAACGGCCTCCATCTGAGGAAGTGGATCTTGCAGCATGTCTTTTCAGTTCCAGGAGACAAAACAACCACTTACCCACTTAAACCCGTGTAGCAAAAAATAGAAGCTCGGTTAGTTGTGACTGTGAGCCAACAAGATCAGCTATTTTTTGCAGAATGTTCACCTATTTTAGCCAGTCATGTAAAGTAATGAAGTACATCTAATCAATACTGTACTTAATTTAATAATCACAAGTTTGAGATATGTTTTAGTTGGTTTAGTTTCTATACTTTTACTTCTACTTCACAAATATTGTACTTTTTACTCCACTACCATTATTTGAAAACTTTAGTTACTAGTTAGCCTACTTTGTAGATTTTGATTATTATTACAAAAACATACAGTAACCACTTCATCCCTATATACATTTCGTATTGCCAATACTGATACCACCAATACTCTTGTGCTTTTACTCAAGTACATTTTGAATACTGAACTTGCAACAGACTATTTTTACGTTGTGGTATTGATACTTTTCTTACACCACTGACCATAGTGTTCCAGAATAGAGAATGTGGTTAAGATTTCAATGTCTGCATTATTTCATGATGCGCAGCCTGCGTAGCTATAGTTCAGGCAACTCAAGAGAACGCGCCTATACCTGATCAGATGACTAGTAGTCACATGCACTCTTTGCCTGTATAAGAGCGGCTATTTAAACTTCTCTGCCTACCTGCTCATTCCTCGCTTCTCTCGTCGCAGTTATGCAAATTCCATGCTCTGTTTCTAGATCCCCCTGGGGATCTTAATTAACCCATTCTGACCTGAGATCAGATTCATACGAGGTTTCCACTGGACACACACTGGTCTGATGAACCCATTCTGACCTGAGATCAGATTCTAAAAATGTCAGTCGTTCTTCGAATCTTTAAAAAATAGCAGACCTACAAGCTCGTATCGCGCCACTCGGTGGCGCGATATGAGCTTGTAGATCTGCTATTTTTCAATAGGTAAAGCATAACATGATGCTAACACCAAAATGGGTGCCCGGTCAGAATGGGTTAATTCCCTGGAATTCTATTTGGCTTATAACTTAACTAAAATGTTCATGCTACATGGAATGAATAGAGACAGAGCCAAACTACTATATGCTTCATATATCTATGCTCAATATCGGGAGGTATTGGAGAGGTTCGGGAGAGCTCAATATATATTCTAAATTCAATCAAAGATTTGTCAGACTGAAATTATGAAAGTCCACATTACTGCTGCTGCTTTACAATTTCATGTATGTAATAACTACATCTTTAAAATCCTTATTGATCCTATGACAGCACGTCAGCACCTCTCCTTGTTAAAATTATTACTGAACCTTGTACCGGTATACTACTGTTCCTTAGCCTTACGTGTTTCTATGTTGAACATGCTGTGAAAACCAATATCCCTCTGGGACAATAAAGTCTAATCTAATCAAATTCCTATTTTGTCCTGCATTTGTCAATTAGGGAGGGACCAATCGATAGATGTTCCTGGAGTTCTCCCTGACACTTCCTCGTGAAGGGCAAGGCTTGGGCATGGCAGGCAGGTATTTGACCATGAGCCCAGGTGTAGGCACAGGCCTCCAGTTGGAGGGAACAAAGAAGGGTAGGCTGACCCAGAGGCAGGAAAGATCTCGTTTTCTGCGCTGTAGCTTTGCAGGAAACACAGCCATTCACACAGCAATATACTCCCATCCTGAAGTGGGGGAGCTGGGGGCTGTTGAGAGTCAGGAGGAGGCAGGGGAATAGAGGAGGGGTGCTGGGGTGGGCTCTGAAATAAAACTAATAATAATGACTTTATTTCCATCTCCAGCCCACAGATGTTTGCTTCCTTCCCTTCCCTTTCATGTCGGATGGAAATCTCTTTTCTTGTATTGGTTTAACAGTGCGGGTAATTGTTGATATGAAAGCATTTGTTGCTTTCTTTTTTTTTGTTTTTGATCGAGCCATTCCCTGCATTTGTCACGATGGCTGCGATCTCTCATCTGCGTGCCGGGGCCTGACTTGAGCATTCTTCCATGTTTATCATAAGCACAGGAAGATGCAGCTCCACCACGCTACCCCTCCCTTCAACATCCTGGGATCTTCTGGAACCTTCCCTTACATGGCTGCCTCTCCGTGACCCCTGCAGAGGGCAGCTTATTGACCTATGACCCATCACTGTGTAAAGCACATGGGTTTATGTCTGTCCAGAATGTTGTTTGTTAAATACTGTTTAATTGTGGGGGGCAGCAATAGCTGAATGGTTGCCTGGGAAACAGAAGGTGCCAGGTTCAGTGCCTGTCTAATGTGTTGAAGTGAGCATTGTTTTCATGCTAAAGGTTTTTCACACAAAGCTATCGTTCACCATTGTCTTTGTTAGTTGTGGTGTGGTCTCTGCCATGCACTTGAGTTGTGATGATTTTTTTTTAAATTATATCTTTATAGACACTATAGTGCTGGGCGTAAACGGCACTTAAACACACTTGATGGCGACAGGTGAAACGTCCTTCACATACCAACAAGATACAACATTAAGATACAAGCGACTGAGCGTAAAAACCTAAATAATAGCAGAAAATCCTGAAGATTCTCATGATTAATCAATGCTCGGTGTCTTTATTGGCGACGACACATGGTGTCCACAAGACTTCCTGAATGGAAACTAAAGGCAAGATAGTGCAGTAACACTTTGACCTTTGATATCTATTAATTTCAGTTTCCGTAGGTGATTAGAGAGGTCAGGCTCACGGGTAAAAGCACAAATCTCCATTATTCCTCTTTCCCATGTTCCCTCTGGGATATTATCTCTTGACACTTTTTTTTATGACACCCTTATTCCCAGCTATTGTTCTGAGATGGATAAAAATAATATGTTGTTGTGGCCATTGGGTGTTTCCAGTGAAGAGGTCTAGGGGTGGCAGGCAGGGTTCAGGGGTCACTCGTGTCGGCATGCATGGGTCTCCTGGCTGACGAGGCAAACAAAGGAAGGCAGCACTGTAAGTCATAGCGAGTGTGCTCAGGGTGTCAAGGCTGGATACTAGGAGCCCCTCTCTCAGCAGCAGGATGCTTGTCCAAACGGATCTGACTTTATGTCACTTTCAATATGGGCTATTAATATCTGAAGCCAGTGGTTCCCAAACTTTTTCACGTCAAGGACCCCCGAATTGACACCAATTAGCCCGCGGATCCCCCGTTTGAAAATATAGAGAAGAGAAGATTTTTACGGCTCTAGCTGTGATTCTCAACCTGTTTAATTTCAAGGACCCCCCGGTTTGACATGCATTAGTCTACGGACCACCATTTAATGGCATTTCTATATCTGGGACCCCACATTTATATTGTAAAACGCTGAGAGTGTACAAATGGAACCAAATGGACCACTCTCTGAGTTACAGACCCATGAGGGTCCATTTGCAGGTTCCAAACTATCATTTAGCTGGGGACCCCCTGGAACTCCCTTAAGGACCCCTAGGGGTCCCCGGACCCCACTTTGGGAACCACTGTCTTAAGCACATGCATGGAGTCATGATAGTGACTGTGATGAACAAACAGACAGGGTTTAGTGGGTTCAAACTAAGACCTTTCTTCTGTTGACATAACTGATATCTGGACATAGAAGTAGGCTAGAGTTAACGCAAGATAAAATACAAATGCCCTATGATCTAATTTATCAGCTGTCACAAATCTCTGGAAATTATAGGACTATACTTGTATGAGCTCTTTTGTTTAGCTAGCCAGTCAGTATGTGGTTAATGCCAACCACACTGAAAACACTGAAAAAGTATATTATTTTCTTATTTAGCCACGCTTAAAATGTAGGCTATAGGGGGGGGGGGGGGTAAATCAAAGCCTAGACGTAAAGTAGGTAATCATAATGTAGCTTGTTGTAAAGCTGAATTGGAGGCGTGTGCTGTCGCAGTGGGAGCGCGCAGAGGAAGGGAGGGCAATCTTGTCCAGACGCTAAAAGACCCAATGGCTGGAGCACGGTGGCCAGGAGCGCTGGAACGCGACAGGAGACGGTGGACTGACAAACACCACGCGAGAAGAAGCGCTACTGAATGGATGTATATAGGATGACAATGTCACTGGAAGTGGAACATGAAGAGTGCTTTCAGAGGTAGTCTACGCAATCGGAGTCGGTGCGTGTGCGTCATTTCTGCGCCTTGCCATTTCCAAGGAGGAACTGCCGTCAGGTGCCAAATATAAGCGGGGACGCGGTATAAGTGAATGGAAGCCCCCGAAAAGCACCTGCGTCAGGAGTCAGGACAGGTACATTCGAATGAGGCACGAAGATGACTTGCAGTTTAGTTTACCACTCAGTGAAGCGTTCGAACATCAACTGACCACTTGAATAATCTGACAGCCACGATATGCGTCCTTAGAAAAACGTCAGTGAATATACTTTTATAAAGTTCCATAGACTTTTAGGTCGTGATATGACCTAAGGTCAGAATTATTTTGGAAAACAAGACATCAAAGTTATTTTTTCCCCCCCGTCAAGATTGAACAGAACTAGGTCAAGAAGTCACTGCTGAATGTCACAATAATTCACATTTAGTCCGATTTATTTATTATTATAACCCATGATCTGGAATGGACCGAGATTTGACCCTCGACATTCAAATGCTATCACTCTCCTGGACCTCCTGGGCTGTCACCGCCACTGTGGGCACTGCCACTGTGGGCCTCTGATTCCACGGATCCAGAACTTTCACCAATGAAGCAGTACTCCCGGTGGGCCCGCCTCGGCCTGCTCGCTGTGTGTACATGCGCATGGCTGCTTGTTGGGGTCCAGGGATGCGGACCCGGACCCGGTTATGGCATCCGCTCCAGGCCTAGGAAGCTCACAGCCATGCACTACAAGCAGTTCGTTCCCAACTTCTCCGAAAACAACCTCGGGGCCAGTGGGAGAGCAGAGGGCAAGATCACACGCAACTCGGAGCGCTTCAATGAACTCGTCTGCAACTACAATCCAGACATTGTCTTCAAGGATGAAGAGAACACCAACGCGGACCGCTTCATGACTAAGGTGAGACTGTGTGGTAGGCTATAGTGGTCACTGGTCAGTTAGGTGAAGTTCAAGTTACATCTCACATTTTGATCATCATTCTATGTTTGTTTACGCATGTATGCAGACAGTTACATGCAGGTGGCTGTGGTACCACCAAACATTTTTTTCAGTTGGAAATCAGTTAGTTTTGGGCAGCTACAATCAAGTAATTAGGTTGTAATGATTTGGGCTTTATCAGTGGCTGTTACTTTATTCTGGAGGATTCTCTCCTCCGTCAAATTGAACTAATACAACCCCTCTGATAACCAATTAACACTTTCCCTGTGTAGGAGAGTAGGCCTACCTTTTACACTTCCAAAGCTATATGTGCTATGCTTCTCCAACTCACAAAGCTGAAATGCAAAAAGATGACCCGTTTGCTCTGCTGTACTCTTAAGTCTAAAACTACCTTTTCACACCAAGCTCTGTAACACATAAACAAATATTCAACACAAGGTCTCAGCGATTTAAACACACTTCCACTCCCTCTTCGCAAGATAAGAAGATCAGGATGTAATTCAACACTACCTTCCAGGAGACCAAGTTCCATTTCCTTTTAATCTTTAACCACACAGTCTTTGTTATCGGTAATAAAACGATTCCTCTGACTGGTTCTCTGTTTGTTTAGGAGGGAAAGGCAGGTGAGGCACTAAACATGAATCTGTACTGTTTATTGGACCAGGAATGTCATTTTAAATATAGAGTCCAGCTGAATTGGATCACTCCCTGGCCTAAATGAGTTTGCATCTTTTAATCAACATCCCTACTCTCTGAAATATACTGAGTGAGTCCTTTTAGATCAGGTGGCGATACCCTCCCTGGAGTGACATGACTGTGATTATTTTGTGATGTGAATCTGTGTTCCTTCTCCTCCCAGAGTGATTCTATGTGATGGAAATCTGTGGTTGCATATGTTTGCCCTTCCCGGTGCCCAGTGTGCGGATGTTGAGGGTGTGTGCGTGCGTGCATGTGCCCCTTTCTTGCCCAGATGTGAAAGACACTCTTTGTGCGTCATTTGGAGACTCAAGAGGGGTCGCCTATACAGAATTCCCGCCTGCTGAAGTAATGGCACCGTTGGAAAAGCCGCTATTGTAGTTCCGACAATGTAACGCCTCTCTTCAATGGCATTGCGAGAAAAATGTACCCAGTTTGTTTTCTGGCCCTCTCGCTTTCTCACTCTTGCTGTCACATTCCCAAGTGCATGCCCATACATTCCTCCCCTCTGCCCTCTCCCTTAGTCCCAACCTTGGCTCTTGACTCCCCTACTTCCTTCTCACCCAGCTTTCTCTGTCTTTTCTCACTCCTTCCTTCTGTCTCTTACCCCCCCCCCCCCCCTGTCTCTCTCTCACACTCCATCTCTGCGTTCCAACTCAGCGTTCTTTTCCATATAATGGTCAAATGGTGAATTAAGTTAAAAGAAAGTTTCTATTCAGCAAGAGCAGACATCAGGCCACAAGACCTGCCAAGACAACACCAAGTCATGAGTGAATATGCTTTAAAAAGTCGACAATGAGTAGAGTGTAGCACCTTGGATGCTGACGTCATCATTTTTTGCCAGCTATTTTGTGACAATGCTGACAGTCTTATAACATTAGGGCCCACGGGGGTGTTGGAGTTGCTGTGTTAACATTTCTGATCAAATGTCTCAGGGGTGACACTGAGAAACTCATTCCTGGAACAGTCTGGAAAGAGAGAAAGAGAATGGCCTTGATTATTCTGTCACCCTTCAGAAAATGCCAAGGAATGTGCCAAACTCGCTACAGTAGCTTTGTTCTTGGTTGTTTGAGTAAGGAGCAGTGGAGATTGGCCTTTAGCAGAAGAAGGAGGAATTATGTGCGTCATCCGACAGACCTGGTCTACTGTAAAATCCTATTTTTATTGTTGCAAATGTTGCTTTATTATAATTGTAGAGAAACAGGAAACTGAGGTCAGGGAGAAGGGAGACATGCAAGACATGACAGGAGTGTGATTCGAAAAGATTCGGGTCCTTGGGACTTACTAAGAGCATGTGGATGTCCGTGCACTAACTGGCTGAGCCACCAGGTACCCCTTCTGAGTTAAAATAATACTCAGGATTTTGCAGAAGATCACAGTCAAGGATGAGGACTACAGATTCAAACATTAGTAGTTACAGTGCACTGTGGTGCAATACATAGTAGGTTAATTTCGAGTCTCTGCTTTTCCATTTCCTAAGAACACAGTCGAGGCACTGCAGACAGTGCCGTGCACAGCAGGTTAATTTCTACTCTAGGCTGTTTCATTTCTTGATAATAACTGATGACGAGCATCTTCGTGATTGCCAACACCTTATTTTCCGTCATCATATGTTTCAGTCATCAGTCACATTGCACTTACACCAAAATGAAATTATGATGACCATCAAAAACACTAATAGGGCTATATCTTGCGCCACCCCTTACCCCTTACCCCTTATTCATAAACTTATTTGCCATTTTTTACTATTTTGAAAAACCTTTTAAAATAGTTCAAATAGCCAATCTACATGCTCACAACGTGTCGATGTGGCTAGTTCGAAATAGTGAAAAATGGCAAATAAGTTTAGGGATCAGGGGTAAGGGCAAGATAGGGCCCTTTAAATGTCACAGCATTTAGTGTGTTTGAGCAACATTAAAAGTAACAGCATTCAAATTCATCATTCAACTACAGCTTAAATATTTACTATACAGATCCATATAAGACCCATCTCTCTCTCTCTCTGTCTGTCTCTCTGTCTGTCTGTCTGTCTGTCTGTCTGTCTGTCTGTCTGTCTGTCTGTCTGTCTGTCTGTCTGTCTGTCTGTCTGTCTGTCTGTCTGTCTGTCTGTCTGTGTATGCGTGCGTGCGTGCGTGCATGCTTGCGTGTCTCCCTCTCTCTCTCATTCCAGCGGTGCAAGGACTGTATTAACAGGCTGGCGATCGCAGTGATGAACCAGTGGCCAGGGGTGCACTTGCGAGTGACAGAAGCATGGGATGAGGACGGACACCACCCCACTGACTCTCTGCACTATGAGGGCAGAGCCGTGGACATAACCACAGATGACAGAAAGACAGACAAATATGGTCTTCTAGCTCAGCTGGCTGTGGAAGCTGGCTTTGACTGGGTGCACTATGAGTCCAAGTACCACATCCACTGCTCAGTTAAAGCTGGTGAGTTTTTAAGGAGCACGAGCTCACTCAGAGAGAATTATACAGTTTGCTATGATGTGTTGAGTCACACTCATCATCACAATGGAAATGTTGCATTTTCAGTCCTTGTCTTGTTTGTTGGTGTTTTCAGATCACTCTGTGACAGTAGAGAAAGGTGGTTGTTTCCCAGGCTGGGCCCGGGTGACTGTTGCTGGAGGAGGGCAGAAGGCCCTGTCATCACTGGCTCCTGGCGACAGAATCATGGCCCTGTCTGGGACAGGTCATGTGGTGTTCAGCCAAGTCATTCTGTTTCTGCACCAGGACCAGGACAGCAGGTCCACTTTCTTGACTCTGCAGACAGAACATGGCCATAGACTAACCCTGACTCCCCATCACTTGGTTTTTCTAGCCCCCCATGACAAACTCCACCACAGTGAATATCGGGCTTGGTTTGCAAGCAGAGCCAAGAGAGGTGACTATGTGCTCATCCATGGAGCAGGCGGTCGAATACAACCGTCTCGAATCGTCTCAGTTTCAATAGAGGAGGGAGTGGGTGTCTATGCACCATTAACAGAAGATGGGACTTTGTTTGTTGATGGAGTGCTGGCATCCAGTTACGCACTGGTTGAGGACCACAGCCTTGCACACTGGGTTTTTGGACCATTTCGACTTATCTCCTCCTTTTACCAGATGCTTTCGGGAGAGAAAACTATGACAGCTCACACTGAGACTCCATTGCAAAGTAGCACTTGGGTCCTGGACCAACTGGGTATATATGGAAATAATAACAGTCTAAGCTGCATTGACAATATGACTTTACCTCTACAAATGGACACTGAAGATAAGCAAAGACAAGCATCACATGTGCACTGGTATGCTAGACTGCTGTACAGTCTTGGGCGCACGCTTTTGGACTCAAAGTCATTTCATCCCTAAAAGCC
Organism: Protomyctophum bolini; assembly: GCF_963924005.1. Lineage (NCBI taxonomy): Eukaryota > Metazoa > Chordata > Actinopteri > Myctophiformes > Myctophidae > Protomyctophum > Protomyctophum bolini. The sequence goes on from NC_137866.1 coordinate 9,154,362, forward strand.
TTCAGTTAATCACTGGTACATGTGTCCTACTGATAATCGTTTACTGTGTAGATAGATTTACACTAATGCCTTCTGTATTCCCTGTTACTCTGCCTTTCAATAAATGTAAAGCACTGGAAGGGCTTGTTTGAATCTATCCTACTGGAATTAGCATTGTAATGTACAGTAATGAATTTATATTTCAGTCACATTTTTTTAAATGATGACACAAATGATCAGAAAAGCCTATTTGTAAAAACAAATACTCATAATTAATGTATTGTAATTCATTTGTACATGTTATGTGTTTAAACTACTTCAATACATGCGTAGGACAAGTCATATTCTCAATTATTCAAATGTAATAAGAATGAGGTCTTTTTTTAAAGAAACAATAAAAGCTTTATTTTTGTACCATATGAACCATAATATATAAATGTTTCAATTTATAATTGTTCAATTAATTACATGTATGTCCTACCCTTTTATGTTATTAAAAAAAACACCCCACTACTGTATTTGTTTAGTTTGAGAGTAAATTGACCTCATTAAGGCATTGTTACTTTTTGCTTCGCTTGCGAAACATGCTGCTTGCTATATGAAAGTCTTGAAATATGGAATTGCGGAAATTGCGGAAATGGTAATTACGGAAATTGCGGAAATGGTAATTGCGGAAATTGCGGAAATGGAAATTGCGGAATTGCGGAAATTGCCGAAATGGGAATTGCGGAAATGGAAATTGCGGAAATTGCGGATTTTATTTTTCATTTTTTCTCAAATACTCAAAAATGATGAAAAACGGCTCGCTATAGTATGCCGTACGATATGGGCTATAGGATTATTTTAGGAGTCATTGATTTGAGTAATTGTTTGTGTAACAGAGGGTAAAAGCCCCGCTCCGTGGAAATGTAGACCAAAGTTAATAAAAAGCCAAGCCACATACTTAATATTCTTACACTGTACCCTACCACCATGTCTTTATCATAGTTATACTGTAGCTTGCCTTGTATCAGTGTTTCAGAAGATAACCCTTTCTACCCTTTCTTTGAACACAAGTATTTTTAATATTCCAAGATTGTGGGCAGGTTTTGGTGATGTGTGCTCTATGATTGGATCCGTTTTTATCTCCCTACAATACATTAGCTCCAAGGCAAGTTCTCCATTTGAACCAGTTGGTACAATTATTAAACACTGTTACCAGATTTGTTACAATATGAAACTAGGCCTTTATTAATTATCCTACATGTCTTTTCTGTCTTTAAAATAATAATAATTCAAACTGAGCATTCCCATATTTGTAAGAATATGTTAGGCAAGACAAGCAGAACAAAACAGTTGCAGGTTCCCGGATTGATACCCGGCTCCTCCTGGCTGCAAGTGTCCTTGAACAAGACACCCCCTAACGGCTCTTGATAAGCAGGTTGGCGCCCTGCATGGTTTCCTCCATCATAGTCTTGTGTGAATGGGTGAATGCAACTAATGACTATTGGAACTCGCTTTGGAGAAAGGCACTATACTCTGACATATAAATGCACCATTTGCCATTTACAGGAAGTAATATGATGTTATACACCACCCCCTTGTGGACATTATGCAATATGCCTTTGAGATGCGTTTGTGTAATTCCATACGAAAGGACATTATCAATATACAATTTTGTGGGAAAAAATAAACAATAATTATTATTATAAAAATTATAATAATTTTATAATAAAGTTTAATTTGTATAGCACCTTTCAAAACAAAGTTACAAAGTACCACAGAGAATCAAAACAAAAATAATACACATCACAATATACTACAGTATGTGTGCGTGCAGCCCATATGTGCAGCCGTGCATGCATGCAGGCGTGTGTGTTTCAAATACACTGTTAATTAATCATATGTTTAAGATTTCTTTTTCATACTGACATTTCATTTTAAAGTGTAATCTCTTTACTGTTATTTTACTGGCCAATATGTGCTCAAACCACTTTACGTAAATCAACCAAAGGCTGATTTGACTACTTTAGTAGTAGTAGTAGTTGTAGTAGTAGTAGTTTAGACTACTGAAGTAATAATTGGACTGTGTATTCTTGCATATGTATACATTTATCAGAAATTCAAGGCATGTAGACAAATTAAACCTAGATGGGGACAAAAATTACATTTTATTGTTCCATTTTATGTGCTGTTGTAAACAGCTGTGGAGGTATTTCAGGGGATTATCCTTGAGATAGAGGAGGCAGATGGGAAAGCACCCACTCTCTTAACTGGCCAATGGGATAAGCATTGTGACCTAATACCAACCTCTATTTACATCCTTTGGCCAATCACTGAACAGAGAGTCACGGTCTTCCAACCAGTCTCAGCCCCCCAAAAATCTAATCCAATCTTGCTAAAGCTGAATGGGGAGTTAACTAATCCTGTCAGGGGCACCAGTAAACCTATTTTCTAAATTAAAACCTGTACACCCATCGATTGGTCCATGGCTTTCTCATAGATTTGATGACAAAAAAACGAATAAAATACATTTCAAAGCCATCGTGCTTGAAAAATATAGCCAAAAATAGTCACTCAACACTAAAAATAGACCTTGTAATCCTCAAAGAATCAGTTTTATTAGCATAAAACGAAACGGATATACCACTGTCCACAGCACAGTAGGCTCAACCTAGGGGTTCATTATTGCTGTATTTTCAACCATGTGAAATAAAGTGTAGGCCTAATTAAAATCTGGATCTTCTATATATCTCCAGTGTAATTCTACAGCTATATTTCAATATATATCAACCAACACATTCCTTTGGGTTTGCTGCTGCAGAATTGTGACAGAAATAAAGGCAGCTATTAACAAGTACAGCTGTCTAAGCTCATGCTCTGAAACGACCACCATGAAATACAGCTTGGGGTGTTGGTGCAACTTGATGTTGTGTATCCAGCATATGACCGTGGTCCCACATCATCCCCTAGCCACAGAATAATTTGCTTCTTAGAAACCATGGTGACTCTTTATACAGCAGGGAAGTATTACGAGTGGTTATTTATATCGTGACAATAATGCACACTTTTAGCCAGCATCATGCTGCATACTTCTAGTATCTTCTCTCTTGCAAATACTCATTTACAGGGCGCACGTGTGTGTGTGTGTGTGTGTGTGTGTGTGTGCGCGCGCGCGTGCGTGTGTGTAGTAGACAGACAAACAGACAGACAGACAGACAGACAGACAGACAGACAGACAGACAGACAGACAGACATGTAGGTCTAAAGATCTAGGCTATAGGAATCTATAGAAACTAGACATCTAGGAAGTTCCCAATGTCAAGGAATATTAAGGCTTGCATAAAAGTTGAATCATTAGTCTTTCTTGAGACTGTAGGGCTTGGCAATCCTAGTTAAACATTGTATGTCACTGTAACCTCTTGTGAATTCAAAAGTCACGTAGTCATATAGTTTGTTTTGCAGCATAGGACTTTGGAATGCAAAGAACATTCACCATTTAAAAGATGGTAACTATATACAATCTAAATTCTCTCTCTACATAATCCTGTTTTCTTCACCAGACCCGAAACAGAACCTGCATGGGACCCAAACTAGTGAAAATGGCAGATTTACAAGCTCACAACACAAGCATGTAGATCTGCTATTTTCACTGCTTCTTCAAAAGTTTTATTACATTCATGGAATTCCTTTGGATTTTATTAATTTCTTTTGAAAATGAATAACAAATAGTAGTAGGAAATAACAAAAAATAATACTCACGACCAATAACAACTGGGTGCGCGGCTCACAAATGAGTCCGACCCAGGGTTTGGGAACCACTGGTCTATAGGCTAGTCTCAGACACAGAAGCCCCTACTCATGCATTGCTGCAGGAAGGTCACTGCCCAGGATCAGCTGCAGATCAGCCCACTTAACAGGTGCACATTCAGTGCTTCGAGTGCAAATAATCTGCTAGCCATTTGCTAAATTCTGACATAACCTTCTGTTGTTCCTGAGGATCAGTCCAATGACACCCAAGCCATGCCTAAACGGTAGATTCCATTTAGTTATACAAAATAATCCGAAACACATTTAAATTTTAAAATCATGCGTGTTTTAAGAGTTTTTCTTACAACTGGTCTGGATGAGATTTTGCACACTTCCTAGTTCCTACTAAGAAACACTAAGAAACACAGTTTCTAGGGGAAGGCAGATCTCCCTCCGTCTTTAATTCCTTCACTCCATTCACTTGACCGATAAACTCTTGACCCAGTAGGCAGTATGTGACCTCTACGTGCAGACTGCAGAGAAATGCAACACTGTAACAGGAAAAAGTTATTTATTTATTTTATAAATGTGTGTTTTATATAGGTAACCTTATGTCACTTCACACCCTATTTGGGGACACATGGATTTAATTAAGAAAAGACTATCCACTTTAATATATATAAAAAGCGAATAAAATATCAATGACTGCACATTAATGTAATAGGTTAATTAGGTATTAGGTTACATGAGAAGACGAAATTACCTCAAAGATTTCAGGTGTAACAGTACAGTACAGTACAGTACAGTAGAGGGACTCCCTGGGGACCCCCACACGGAGTTGCACCACTTACGTTAGGTTAGTTTAAGTTCTGTATCCCAGGTGGGAAATTTGGGGAATTATATCATAAACTGGTAACTGGATGGATGGATGAATGGATGTCAGCAAAGGGCAGGGATGGAATGGTGAAATAAGTTAGATATTAAATGTTTGTCTAGTTTATCATGTTATTGTGTTATAGCCTACAGTTATTATAATGAAGTGACTCTTAATCAGGCTCAAGCATACATGGTGTGCAGATCTAGCACGCTGATGTTGCTTTGGTCTGACAATCATTACAATCTAATGAAAAATGGCTTCCCTGATTCTGAAAATCTAATGACAACTATCCCCACCAGTGGTCTCCAGATTTAAATATTACAGTATTCCATTCTACAACCATTGTTGTAGCTTACTATACTATACATTGCCGTCTAACATTACCTGCACTGAACCCCGGAATAAAGATCCACTAATAAATAGTAACAATACATTCTTGTTGCAGAGCAGCGCCCGTTGGCATGAATAAATATTTCACGTCGTTATTAGCTAGCGATAGCTGGCTGCTAACCACTTGGAAGAACACACTCGTGTGGGTGTGTGTGTGTGTGTGTTTTCGCGCGCACGCACGCGTGTGCGTACGCGCGTGCGCGTGTATGTGGACGCACGCAAACGCAGTTCAGTGAAGTGAAGTGATGTTGATGACCCATACAAGGGTACCCATGGCAAAGTTGAGCTGCAAATCTAGGTAGATTCATGTCCGTGAACGGCTGGAACTTTGGGGGGGAACTATTTATTTATTGACATCTCAACTAAAGTTCGCGGATGGGATGTCAGATGGGGACGATTTTAATTGTGCAAACTTGCAGCGGCTTGCACGACCTCGAAGAGAGCGAGATTCCAGAACAGAGCTGGGGCTAGCTAGCTTAGTTAGCCTCCAAAGCTAGCCTCACCACAGTTGGGCAGTTGTTGAAACTTGGGGGGCGCAGCAACTTGAAACACCCCCCCCCCCCGGCCCGGGACGTCCATGGTCGGCGGCTCGCCCCGGAGGCGCCGAAGGATTCTACTGCGGGATTTGAAGCCGGTTTCGACGCGTATTACGCATGAGTTTGTCGCTTAGCTGGCTAGCTAGCTTAGTTAGCGCATTAGAGCTAACGTTATCCATCCAATATTGCACTTCCCCCCACTCTGCTCTCCCTCAAGCCGGCTAGCCACAGCCTCGGTCCCCCGGTAGATAGATGCAATGAGACGACAGGCAGCACTGTGGGGAAAAGCTGCGTGCTTGGCCGGTGCTGATGTATGAGGAGGACCGGACATTTCCACTGTAAAGGTGAGAAGATGCTGGGCTTTTATTGAAAACTTCTCCAGAGTACAGAGTAGTAGTACACACACACACACACACACACACACACACACACACAAACCACCCTGACCTTAAACCGATGGAGGAGGGAGGGGGGCGCTGGGCAGGCACAGACTGTAAACACTTTATAGACGCTCGACAGCAAAACAACGCAGTTGCGACGCTCCAAAGTGTCGACGCGAGTCGTGTCGACACTTTGTTCGGTGCGACATGACGTGATTGTGCTTCGGAGGGACGAAGAATCACGAATATGTATCCTAAATCTACCCTCCGACACGTTAGCTCGTGCAACACCGGGTCGCGTCTACTTGCTGGGATACTAGCAGACTCCCTCCTTCCTTCCCCCGGTCATCATAACGCGCATACACACAACCTGCGAACTTGTGTTTCAAATGCTCGGTGGTTGTGTTGCTTTTGGTGTTTGTTTGCACGACTCGGGTTGTTGTGACCCGTTCGGGGTACGTGCAGTCACTTAGCTGCTGAAATATAATAAATGGTCCTTCATTAGGCAACTGTCACAGTAGTACTCACTGGGCTGTAGGCTATCGCCTGGAACGGGACAAATCCTTTGATGTCGGTTGTTTACATTGAGCGACACGGCGATTAGGTTGCAGTTGTATCGCGTACACTCAACACTGTCTTCGTTGTGGTTCTTGTGTAGTTGAAATGTGTTTTCCCCCTTGCTGTTGTTTATATTTTTGCAATATAAATAAACATGGCAAACACTAACTTGTTGGTTGATTATAGCGATCGTTTTACCATGTTATTACGGAGGTTATAGCTAACTTCATTGTGACGCCTTGTATTAATACTTAATAGACCTTTATTTAAGCATTTAAATGGATACGTTTTGGTTGAGTGTATGTTCATTTGGAAGTGTGCTGTTACTGTGTTGGATCCGCCCAACTCGCTTATCACATAATGAAATCAGAAAGTCGGCACGACCATCTTAGATATTAAGGAGCATTAATTTAATTAGAATGCATGTAGACATGCATACGCACAGAGTTGTTGTTGCACGTATTGTGTTAAAGAGTGTTATAACTGAACATTGGTCTTGCGTTCCTTTTTGCCAGTCTAGTAGTCTGTATCAGTGAACATTTTATTGTATAATTTTGTGGGAATGGGAATTCACTTGGACACCAATTCGTTTTTATTGCAGCTATGATGACAGTCAAGTTGAACACATGCCACATCACATTACCAAAAACAACATTTGTACACCCCAAACTTGTATTTTTGTCATGTCAGCATCAGCAAGCAGCACGATGTTTTGGGTATGTGTTGATGGAAAAAGAAAGATGGAGAGCCTGTGCATGTGTGACGTTGTGAGATACATTGGGAGATTTGACGGCGATCGACACTTATTTGGGGGAGATACTTGCTAATGTTCGCACTAGCTGTCCCGGGGTATAGCCAAGTAAAAACATACCGGGGTGTATGTGAATTCATCAATTGAGTTGGTTGCTCTCTCTCTCCAGTGTATCGGTTGTAATTTGCCGCCGTTATGGGCCCAATAAATCGACATTAGCTTAGCTAAACCTAACCTACGTCAGCTGCTGGGCACAAAATGGTAATCTCCTTGTCCGCTATGGTCTCATATTCGGTATTTTTTTTTTGTTAATGACTCGACTCCCGGCGGCGGAACGATGGTGTGAATGGCCGCGGTTCAGTACGAAATGAGCACAGCTGCAACAGGAAGTTCTTTATACGGAAGTTGTATTTTCTTTGTGTATCCCGTTTTATGGTTGTTTTATTTATGAAAACAACATTTTAATTTCTGCCTTTTTTTCTATCGTCCATGCGTTAGCTGTTCCGGTTTGGATTATGCATTGCTGGGTAATCAAGTACCTAAATGGTTCAAATGAATTCTGCATGATTCGTGTGCTGTGACCCCCGCGCTATTTTCATGAGAGTTGGCATCGGTTTGCCCTGGTCTTAACGAGAATAATGCGTCGAAGCGGAATCAACTCAATTGAGGCCATAACAACCACATTTTGTATTTACATACATTCTGTTGTTGAGGAATAGACACGTGTTCTCGTTGCTTTTGGATAGCTCCTAAAGTTAGTGCATAGTTTTGTGTGCCATACAGGGACTTTAAATATTTTCCTCTTTATGTTTATTTTGTACTTAAATGTATGTAGTTAGCTATTTGATTATTTTTATGTTTATATGGTCATATAGAATTGCACATCACATAACTAAGTTAACTAACAACTTCACATTTGTGATGCCAATCTAGGTGTGATGTAATCCAATCTCCCAATCATTTCTCGAGATGTGCAGAGGTCACATCACTGACACATTTGTGACATGATCACTATAGAGATGAACCTATACTAATTCTATTTCTATGCCAGGAACAGTGTTTTTTTATTTAGTATTTAGTATTAGTATTATATTTATTTAAATGTAACTCTTTAATGTTGCAGATCTCTCGCAAGGAGGTCAAATTCAGTAGAGGGGATGGACGAGCAGAAATCAAACTGCGAAGAAAATGACTCTGAACCTACGGGTAAGTTTGTTTGTTTTCACTTCAGTTATGAAAGAACGGGCAGATGTGTTGTACGTTGTTGTACTCTGTTGAGTACGTTGTTGTACCCTGTTGAGTACCTTTTCAGATGTGTTGTACGTTGTTGTACCCTGTTGAGTACGTTTTCAGTACAGAAATCCTGACACGTTCATCCCTAGCCCCGCAAGCAGAACCCGAATGTAGTAAAGTTTCTGACACTTTTATGACTTTACTGCATTGGGTCCTGCTTCACGTGGGGCTGTCGCCAGTTACGCACAAACAAATACAATGTAACACGCCATGAGACGGACTTCTGCGCGCTTTTACCATGGTTATTCATGTATTGACTTACGAATGTGCAAACTATAAGTACCTTACATACCATACCGACACATCTCCTGTGTCGCGGAAGCCGTTAAGTATTTTTAATCCATGATTGATTAAAAATGTCGCTTCTTCCTACCTTGTTTATTGACACCTCATTGTACCGCCTATCTGGCTAGCTAGTGGTGCTACAGCTATGACGGAGCAGATCAAAGGCAGGGACGTTGCCCGCAAAGCCAACCGCACATCGGGAGGCGGTACAATAAACGGTAAATAAACAAGAAGAAATCAAAGCGACATTTTTAATCAAACATGGATTAAAAATACTTAACGGCTTCCGCGACACAGGAGATTTTATCAGAGGTATGTAAGGTACTTGTAGTTCGCACATCCGTAATCAAACACAATACAAAGCGCGGTAATAGCGAGCAGATCGAAGAAAGGTTGAGTTTTTTATATCCGCGTTCCAACAATCGCATTGGAAAATCTTAGCTTGACCAGGGACCCTACGGGTCAGCCCGGTTCGGTTCGGATAGGGCTGACCCAGGGGGTTCCGAGAGGGGCTAGTTCATCCCCTGAGTTGCGGACGTTTTTTTTCTATGGAGAATAACATTAGGTCATCTTAAAATTGTCTCGTATAAAGCATTGTGGTCCAAAAATAAACAAACTGTCTCAGCGATATCGGGTAGGTGGCACTGTGTAGTTTACAATAGTCAGTCACTCATATTTGATCTGTTTCTAGCGAAAATGTAACTAATTCGACGGCAGTAACATTAGTGATTTCTCACTGCCAGTTGATGCTTCATAGCCATATGAATATAACTGCCAGGTTTAGGATTAGGTATTTTTGGAACACAGTTCATATTTGACGTGCTATAAGAAAAAGTCTATGGGAATTCAGAATGGGGGAAAAAAAGCGACCCAGGTAGGATCATGTGTAAATTACTTCAGACTTTAGTGGTCTATAGTCTATACTAGTATACACCAGACAGTGGAGAACAGCAGTTGACTGCCCATATATGAAGTAACTTTCAAGGATATCCAACTCAGGCAGATATACTGTACATAATTATGTGAGATAAAGCGCAAGGAAGGGGAAATATGAATGAGTAGATTTGCTTTACTCTCATTCAAACTACGTTTAATTCATAACATACAACAACATACAGACCAGTACTCTCAAGGTTCAAATGTGCAATAATCATTTGAAACATTATCATGCAACAGTAAAACAAATACATGGTAAAAACAAAAACAAATTCGTTTTGCAAGCATGTAAAATATGATGGCAACAGAGAACACCTACTAAAACCCACAGCAACATATTACACATGCAGAATTTTAGTAATAATATCCACACATGCACATTTACAGCTGATGACAGAGCCCCTGCAAAGCAGCCTCTCTCCTCTGAGGTGGAGTCTGAAGCCCCTCCTGCTGTAGAGGATGTGTCTGATGCTACTGCTGCCACTCCCAGCACACCCGCGTAAGTATAGCTACCTCACAAATACCCCCAAGGCCAATATGAACAGTTATGCATTCATAGCCCCCAAAGGGAAACGAACAAACATGCAAACATGTTTTATTTTACCTGTGGCAATGCAGGGAGTGTGTGAGGGCCTGCGCGCTCTGTAACTGCGTGGATCGCAGCCTGCATGGACAGCGGGAACTCCGACACTTTGGGCCATCTTCCGAGCAGCCGACCCTGGAGCCCGCAGCTTCCTCACTGCCAGGGCCTGGGAACGATGACCTGTCTTCCATTGGGTTTTCCGACTCGTCCTGTTTGGCAACGCTCTTCGATGACTCAGGTGTGACTTCATCTCAAATCAATATCACGATTATCTCAAACCTTTGACTCAATTACTATAAATTATTAATTAACGTGATTATTTATTTATTGTTAAACGAAGTACTAAGTATAATACAGGGTTAAGCAGTTAATCAGTTTTTTTTAAATTATGAGCTGAATCGTGTATTAGAATGAGTTTTAATCGATTTGTTGATATATGATACAGTATATACATGCTAAAAAGCACAAAAAAACCTGCTTCTCTATTGATCGGTTAATTGCCCAGCCCTAACTCAGGTTGGTCTCTAAACATTATTTGGCAGTCATCTTCGTCACGATAGATAGATAGTGCATATGATACATTGCTGAATAGAATAGAGTACATCATTTATCCATTTTGATTTGTGATTATATAGGCCATTGTAATTATCAATTAGTATTATTTCCACCAGGAGATCACATTCTCATCATGGTTGTTGTTTTGTGAACAGGGGGTTGTTGGGTCCATCACTGGTGTGCAGTGTGGTCCGACGGGGTGAAGGAAGAGCTGGAGAATGTGGACAAGGCTGTTATCTCAGGGACACAGCGGGTGAGTTCGCTGGATCCACAGACGTAGGAGGCAGCTTGGATGAGTGCAAATATACAGTATTTGAATTGTTTTATATGGTTTTTTTTTCTTTAGCTTTGTGAATACTGCAAAAGGCTGGGTGCAACTATCCGATGCCACGCTGAGGGCTGCTCACGGTTCTACCACTTTCCCTGCTCTGCGGCAAGCGGATCCTTCCAGTCCATGAAGCAGCTGGCGCTCCTCTGTCCAGAGCACATAGACAATGCACAGGAGTTGGGTAAGGAGACCCAACTGATTTCACCAAGCTGATAAACATCCTAATTGTCGGTGCATCGTCTCTAAATGGCAAACGTTTTGTGTGTTGTATAGCTGGCGAGGATGCTTGGTGTGCGGTGTGTGACTCTGCGGGGGAGCTCCAGGACCTGCTGTTCTGTACGGGTTGTGGCCAGCACTATCATGCTGCCTGTTTGGAGATTGGTGCCACACCTATCCAGCGGGCAGGATGGCAGTGTCCAGACTGTAAAGTGTGCCAGACGTGCAGGTGAGTCCCACCTTCCATATGTTCCTGGACAGTTCATGATGTTTAACCCATTTAGACCTGAGCTCGATTCTACAAAATGCCTTCTAAATCCTAACCGTTTTCTGAAAAACCTGTCTGTCAGTGGTTCTATTTCACGTCAGAATTATAATAATTTGGCCACGGACCCCCATCTGAAAATATGTTGTTCCAACTTCCAGGGACCCCCCCCAGAAGCAAAGATTTGAGTTAAAAACGTTCCTCTGAAAGAATATATATTCAAAGATTTGCGCGACATTTTCAAGATTTTTCAAAACCGGTGACAACCTCTTTTTAGTGCAGAGCACCGACCTGTTGTTTACACATTAACACCAGCATTAAGTTGCTCCATATGTTTGTTAGATGAACAAACTAGTCTCCCATCTGCTATTACCTTTCCATAATGAGTGATAGAATAGTGCCAGAGCCTTTTTTTTAACAGGTGGGCACTCAGCGCAAACGTTAATTCTTTGCATAATATTTGCATTGCTGATTTTGAAAGTTTTTTTCCTATTTTAAAGGATTATTTTTCTCTCTACCTATTACAAAAAAATCACACCCGTGTGAAGTGAGGGGCGCTCTTATCATCGTACATCATCATGACATAACATGTCGATTTGCTCAGACACATATGATGTAAATTCTCATTCTCATTCATCCACTGTAAACTAATCATGTATAATTTATAATCACGTGTCCTTATTTATCCAGGCAACCAGGTGAAGACTCTAAGATGTTGGTATGTGATGCCTGTGATAAGGGCTACCACACCTTCTGTCTACAGCCAGCCATGGAATCTCTTCCCTCTGACCCATGGAAATGTAGAGTAAGTTCTTTTGATAAACACCATCAACAAAAGGGTCCCCCTAGCAATTTTGTTAGTGTTTTTTGCCACTTAACATTTGAAAGGATGTGTCGTATGTGTGTGATGAGTTTTTCACTCTTTCATGTCTATCTCAGAGGTGTCGTGTGTGTACGGAGTGTGGCGTCCGTGGACTGGTCCTCCCAGGCTCGGCCCAGTGGTTTGACAACTATGCTGTATGCGAGGGCTGCCAGCGTCACCGCAGCTCTGTGTGTGGTGTCTGCAGCAAAGCTGCCAACCCATCTGCCTCTCTGCAATGCTGCAGCACGTGTCACAGGTCAGCAGCGCAAAACCGGAGAACAAAGAGCCTTCATCAACTTTATATAGGCGGATGAAATTTACATTTTCGCATTGAGACTTTCGCATCTCAAACCCTGTTTCTTTCCAACTTCTCAGGTGGGTGCATGGTGAATGCGCTTCTTCAGTGACACCTCCAGAAGAGAAATGTGTCTGCCTGCTCTGTCAGGAAGCCCAACAGCAGCTGGCTGTCACTCAAAACGGCACAGGAGAGACGCAAACCAGAGAGGCGTGTGAGGAGGACACTGAAGGACACGTGGATTCGGTGGATGAGATGACAATCCAGACAGAGGCCGTCGAGGCCAACACAGAGGAGGCGGGTCCATCGGAAGTGACAGTCGGACAGACTGGCACGTCGGAAGATGAAGTCCTGCTGGCTGAGGCCGTGGCTGATTGCGAGGAGCCCATGGAGTTGGGTGAGTCTACATTGTCAGATACTTGAATGTGTCCTTATATTATCACCACTTTACCAAAATACAGCTGAATGGAAGTTAGAAGGTTTTTGACCATTAATGTGGAGATAGGTATTATTTCCGTCTGACTTCGTCATTCTAATCAAAGGGAGACAAACCACCTAACTCCACAAGTTTAAGTTAGGTGATTTGACCGACGGTGTCAGAAACCAATAGTTAGGAGGTTTAGTCAGAAGCGCTTTTAGATACTTTTCATTGGTTCAATATTTGGAAAACACACACACACACACACACACACACACACACACACACACACACACACACACACACACACACACGTAAAAGGTGTTCAATAGCACTGATTTATTAAAAAACTAAATATATCAAAAAAGAGTTGAAAAATCGATTTACCAGTAGCTGTTTTTTGCCCGACAGCGACCAATGCCGACTATATGTATGTTTGTATGCATGTACACACGTGTGTGTAAGCAAGTGTGTATTCTATGGATTTAGGGGTGGAGGCTGAAGTCGTTGAGACTGTAGAGGTTGAGGAAAACACCATGGAGGAAGGCCTGCAGCAGTTGGAAACGGAGCAAGCCATTTCAGAGATGGTCACTGGTCCACCTGAGTCTACAGGTAAATACTCGTCCCATTATAGAGATAACATCATCTTTTGTAATGAACCTGTCGCTGTAGTTGATAATTTGATGATAGCGTACGTAATGATAGATGCACCAATGAAAACACTAATCATCCCGCCCCCCCTCCCATACATTCCTTCACCCCAGAAGAAGAATGTGGAGAGGCAGAACAGGGGACCTCTTGTCTACCTGTTGCTGAGGAGAGAGCAGGAGAGGCGGCCAGCCAGCTGGCCCAGGCCAGCCCCCCACAGGACTCCATGGCAGAGACCCAGTCTAATGCTTCTAAAGCACGAGCACCGCCGGTGTCACAGCAGGGCCTTGAGAAGATGGAGCAGCAGGAACCCTCATTAGAACAGAAGTCGGGGGAGTTATCAAAAAGCAACTCTGAAGAAGGCACGTCTGCAACGGAGCTGTCGCTTGATGAGGCTCTACCAAAGCCCTCGGTTCCACCCGCCTCCCCTGCAGAGGCAGACACTGTGCTCATGTCGATGGATGAGACGGACCAGGCGGACGGCGCTCCTTGTCGGGACGCCGGCTCTCCTCTCTCCCTTTCTTCTCCCACACCACCTTCCCCGTCGGCGGACACACAGGAGGCCGATGCGGAGGAAAGGCTGCTACCTCAATCCGAGGAAGAGGAAGAGGAGGACGAGGACGATGAGCAGGTGAAGGAGGAAGCAGAGCACAGGGAAGTGACGATCAAGCAGGAGCCGCGGGACCCCCAGGAGGAGCAGGACGTGAAGCCGGACCTTCTGCTGGACGACACGTCCAACATGAGCCACGGAGACGAGAGCAGCAGTGGCTTCCTGGGCTCTCCAGCAGAGGCTGACCCTCAGCTCTCAATGGAGCTCGTACCTTCCACCCGCTCGCGTGCCGACTCCCTGCTCACTGAGACGGACGACTCGTTGCCCTTCGACACCTTAAAGTGTGACGGAGATAAGGTGAAGCGGAGAGGCTCCCCGGGTCGTTCGCGGATCAAACAGGTAAGGTCTCTAATGTTTAATGACATTAGCCTATTGTTTAAATAGTGAAATGCTCCTCAGTGTTTGACTCTTGATTGTAAAAATGTGTGTAATTGATTTAACGTTTTTCAATGAATTAAATTGCTGCTAGATAACACATTGCACTCTGATTGAGGCAAATGAAACCTGAGGATTTAACTGAGTAATCTCCTTTTTTTTATTTTTATATATATATATATATTTTTTTTTTATCCCACGATTTTGTAACTCATTTTTCACCCCTTTGTCAGTCATCTAATGTGATCCTAGGCTCTACACACCCTCCACCACCCTAGTCTCCATATCCCCTTTCTTCAGTTGTATCGTATCTGTTCCATCCTAGTAGCATGCAACATCCAAAGGTCATGAATATGCCAATTCTAATCACTGCCAATAATGTGGCCTGACTTTCAGGGGCGGAGCAGCGGTTTCCCGGGGAAACGGCGGCCTCGAGGGGGTGGCGGAGGAAGGGGCCGTGGCGGGAGGTCAAGACTGAAAGCCATGGCCTCCTGCATAGATGCCTTCTTGGTACGCTGAAACACATGCAATGTATCTCACTGCTGAATTAATGTCTTTGCATGTGTATCATGTTTCCCAACTGAAATTCTGCCTGCAAACCCGCAGCTAAGCATGACCACAGAACCTGGACTGAGTAGTAAGGAGGAAGAGGAGGAGGAAGATGACACCATGCAGAACACGGTGGTGCTCTTCTCCAACACTGATAAGTTTGTCTTGCTCCAGGTACAGCTTCCCTTCCTTCTTGACATTTCCACTTGCCCTGTGGCATTTAACCCATTCTGACCGGGCACCCATTTTGGTGTCGGCATCATGTTATGCTTTAGCTATTGAAAAATAGCAGATCTACAAGCTCATAGCGCGCCACCGAGTGGCGCGCTAAGAGCTTGTAGGTCTGCTATTTTTGAAAAATCGAAGAGCGACTGACATTTTTAGAATCTGATCTCAGGTCAGAATGGGTTCATCAGACCAGTTGTGTGTCCAGTGGAAACCTCGTATGAATCTGATCTCAGGTCAGAATGGGTTAAAACCCATTCGTACTTTGTCAGCGTGCCAAATATAGCCGATCAACAAGCGATGTTGTGAGCTTGTAGATTGGCTCATTTCATCGCGCAACCCAAAGTATAAATCAAGCATGACTTAACCAAGCACCACAGGTGTCACAATTTTGTCTTTAACCCAAACTATTCTCTTCCTTGTCTTTTTTTTCCCCCTCCCCAATCCTCCCTCTGATTTCACAGGACATGTGTGTTGTGTGTGGCAGTTTTGGAAAGGGAGTGGAGGGGCAGCTCTTGGCTTGCGCTCAGTGTGCCCAGTGTTACCATCCGTATTGCGTCAACAGCAAAGTAAGTATAGGTCTTTTATCTATTCTTACCATTCAAACCAACGTGAACATCCGTGGAGTGAAATGTCATTATTAGAGAACGACTGATGCCAGATTTGTCATTCCGATCACGATTTTGGAGAGTCCTGGACCAGTGATTCTCAAAACTTTCAGGCTGCAAAATTTGGTATTGAATTGTAACTTTAGAAATGTGCAGATACCCTGTGTTGTATGTTTATTGTTGTGAGAAAAACAATATTAAGCTAATCATCTGGGGACCCCCATATTTCTTTGGGAATCAATGTCATAGACCAGTGGTTTTCAACCCTTTTCATATCGAGGCACATTATTGTCTCCACCAGGCCGAAAGGCATGGGGAAAGAGTATGTTTTGCACTCCGTCCGTCCATGTGTCCGTATATCCATTACCAGCTAATCTCCGGCACCGTTTGCCCCAAGTTTTCCAGAACGGCCTGTTATAGCGCCACCAGGAGGCCGACTTTTGTAAAACACATTTTTTGCCATTACTACTCAAATCGTTACACAGTATCTCTATAGTCATGTGCTCAAGACGGATCTGTCCAATATTTCATATTCCATCCTAATTGGCTAACATTGGCTTTCAAAGTTTGCAGGACTAGCCCGTTTTGAACAAAAAGCCTCAATAAGGCAGCGTGCAATTTATGTGAAATCTTTCACGCACTTTCCTACTAGGCTGAGGAATATATCCCACTCTTTTCACATTGGCCTGTTATAGCGCCACCAACGGGTGGATTTTTGCAAAACACATTAGCACAAATGGCATCCTTTTCACATTGGCCTCTTATAGCGCCACCAGGAGGCCACAACCTGGTGGAGACCTGCATAATTGCTGATACCGATGTCGTCCAAAAAAGTCAAAACATGTCTTCCATATGGGACAAAGTGGTATATTGGTGTGGCTCTGGTCATGACATCTTTTTCTTTGTAGATCACCAAGATGATGCTCCGTAAGGGCTGGCGGTGTTTGGAGTGCATCGTGTGTGAGATGTGCGGGAAGGCCTCAGACCCTTCTCGCCTGCTGCTGTGTGACGACTGCGACGTGAGCTACCACACCTACTGCCTGGACCCGCCCCTGCACACCGTACCCAAGGGCGGGTGGAAGTGCAAATGGTACAAAACATTGCCTTGATCGGCCTTATACACAGCCAAGTCCTCGGTGGTCATTTATAACTCGAGCGTGTACAAAATGTAACCAAATGGACCCGTAAGGGTACATGCACACTAGGGAGATAGAAGCGGATAAATGAAGACTTGAGGAGTTCTTTTTTTTACTGTGTAACTTTGAATGGGGTCAAATGGAAATGAATCCATCCCAATTTGCATATTATGTAAAATGTTTGTGCCTCAGCTCTTCATTGGTGATTCAGAGAGGCCCCAGTTCTTTGCTTCTTGTTACTGTAGCAAAAAAAAAAAGGAAGAGAAAAAAAAATCCTGCTGCAGTTCTTCGTCTCCACATATGCTTCAGTAACTTTTGACATCCAATGGGGAGATGAAATGGGTTTCTCATGCATGTTTCCGGCACTGCTTGGTTGCAGGTGTGTGAGCTGTATGCAGTGCGGCTCCAACTCACCGGGGTTCCACTGTGAGTGGCAGAACAACTACACCCACTGTGGTCCCTGTGCCAGTCTAGTCACCTGCCCCGTATGCAGAGAGAACTTCATGGAGGAGGAGCTCCTGCTTCAGTGCCAGTATTGCGACCGGTGGGTACCGCTCATTAACCCATTCTGACCTGAGATCAGATTCTAAAAATGTTCTTCTACATCCTGACAGTTTTCTGAAAAATCCATGTTCCTATGTCAGTGGTTCTTCGATTTTTCAAAAATAGCAGACCTACAAGCTCGTAGCGCGCCACTCGGTGGCGCGCTATGAGCTTGTAGATCTGCTATTTTTCAATTTTTCAATAGCTGAGGCAGGCAGAGTCTACAAATGTCTGTTTTCTGAAAAGCCTAATGTTGCTATGTCAGTGGTGCTCAGACCTTTTCATGTCAAGGACCCCAAAAAATGTTGTGAGTATTATGTATTTGCCTGCGGACCCCATCTCAAAAAAGATTCTGGGTTAAACGTTTTCGCTTTGGTCATAATTTTGTTCAATTTTATTATTGAAAGGATAGCCCCTTGAGAGGCAGCATCTCATTTTACAGGGATGTCCTTTAAAATATATATTGAAAGATTTGCACAAAAGAAATCTCGATCATTCAAAGCTTCTTTCTACAAGCTTCTAATCTATGAGCTTGTACATGTGCTATTTTTGAATAGCCAAAGCATTTTAAATCTAAAATGACACGGATGCTTTCCCGGTTTTAACAGGTTAAAGACGAGACGCACACGCACAACAGACAGAGTGGCTGGTGGGGGTTCATTATATTTCCGCTAATTAAGACTAGTGGGGAATAGATTATTTATGTTTGGAATCTTATCATAAATTATTCCATAACATCTTTCATATGAGGATGCCATTTACGTTGTAACAAGAAGGATGCGTGTGTCATGATTGTGTGTTTATGTGTGCGCGTGTGTCTACGTAGATGGGTGCATGCTGTGTGTGAGAGTCTGTACACAGAGGATGAGGTGGAACAAGCCTCCGATGAGGGCTTTGCCTGCACATCTTGCACCCCCTATGTCCCCAAACCCGTAGGTAAGTGCAAGACAATTTTTTTTGTTACTTTCGTGTTCCCTAAACAGTGATTTTTGAGTGTTATAGAAATGTTTACTGACTGCGTTGTTTTTTCCTTTTCTCTCTGCCCCCAATGCTGTCGTTTTTGTTCACAGTAGTGGAGTCTGCTATAATGGCTTCCATAAAGATTAAAGAGCCAGGTTTGTTGAGTGTTTTGTTTTAATTCATTACAACCAAATAACATCAAATTGACCTGCTATTTCCTGATCTCACTGAAATTTGCAAATGTGATTGGCCACACAGAGCCTCAGTTTTACCGGTTGGAGGGTGTGTGGCTGACCGAGTCAGGCATGTCCCTGCTGCGCAGCATGTCCATGTCTCCTCTGCACAAGAGACGTCAGCGGCGCTCCCGTCTGGGCACCTTGTGTGGCGAGGGTGGTCCTGATGGCATTCTAGAGCTTAAAGAAGGAGAGGGAGATGGGGATGAGGGCAAAGGTGTGTATATGTGCACGGTTTTCACAAATTCATCAACGTAGGAAACGGTTTTGAAGTTGTTGTTTATCCTCTCGAACTTTTCCCTTGTCTCTTTAGCCTGTGGAGAGCCCATGGAATGCGAACCTAAGATGGAGAACCCTGGTAGCCCAGACAGGGAATGTGGTGCTGACAGGGACCTGGGTGCAGATGGGGGTATTGAGGGCATGGCTGATTGTGAGGGCCTCAAAGGGGGTGCAGAAGAGACGGAGGATAGCAAGAAAAGGAAACGGAAACCCTACAGACCTGGTATGTTTAATAAAAAAGACACCAAATAGGCCATGAGCACAAATACTGTATGTGTTTGTTGCCCTGCCAATGTTAACACATTCATATGCACTATTTATTTTTGCCATATCTCTTCCAGGTATTGGAGGCTTCATGGTGCGACAGAGGAAGTGTCACACACGAATGAAGAAAGGGTTTTTCGCACAGCTGGCAGGGGAGACTACGTTAGATGGACAGCCACTGGAGAGAACCATTGAGGAAGGTAAGCGACGCAACCAGATTGTTTGCTTTACTATTGGACAAATTACAAATAAAAATGTTACACTATCATACTAACTATTACTAACATTGTTAGTAATACATTTGCATCTTCATCATACAGACACACACACACACACACACACACACACACACACACACACACACACACACACACACACACACACACAGTTAATTACAGCTCAAAACTTATCTATTAGATCGCCTGCAGTTCAAGAGCATGTTGTGAGCTTGTAGATCGAGAGATCAGCTATTTTTGCTACTTTAGCGAAAAGAGCTGACTTTTGAATTTCATTTTTTGAATGGAGTGCTGCATATTTCATGCTGGTAATAGAACATCAAAACAAGGTGGCACCATCTTGTTGGTTGTTTGTGTGGCTTGGCATTATGTGAATCACCTTATTTTGAAAATTTGTCTCCTAAAACGAAGGTTGTCTATCTATAGGACCCCACCCTGACACAGACAATATCATGGATCCCAAACCAGCAGAAGGGGAGGAACAGAAGAAACGGCGGGGCAGAAAGAAGAGCAAACTTGAGGACATGTTTCCAGCTTATCTTCAGGTTTGTGATTATATAGGGTTGGGAGATATAAAGTTTTGATCATGTGGTTGACCAATCGACATGACAATGGCCCATTGGCCATCACCGATGATGTCAAATAGAGAGGAGTTGACATTTGAGTCATGTACTGAAACTGATGTCAAATAGAGAGGAGTTGACATTTGAGTCATGTACTGAAACTGATGTCAAATAGAGAGGAGTTGACATTTGAGTCATGTACTGAAACTCACTGAAAGCAATGTACTGTGTGTCAGAAGAGTATACTCAAGGCACTGTACTGTGTCGACACAATTTCCTTCTACACCAAACCTCAAGAGTCTTCGCTGAAAATAGCCGATCTGCAAGCACACAATATGTGAGCTTGTAGATCTGCCATTGTTACTGAACGTTTGCCTACAGAATAGAGTCACTACTAGGGTTTAGGTGGTGAAAATGTGGAGGTGTGTATCTTCACTTAATTTGTTTTCTCCATTACTTGCGTTTCTCTACCTCCCTCAGTCACTTCTCTGGTTGTCATAGCTGTTTGCATGCCAAGCAGCATAGCAGTGTCTTTGCAGGTCAATGGGACCATAGCCTCGATACCCAGGCTTTCATTTCGTCCGCGCGAAAAATGAAAATGAAAAATAACACTGAGGAAATTATTACCAGTGGAATTCAAACGAGGCTATGTGAGGAAAATGAGGAGAATGGCTGAAGAACCCACCACACCGTCTAAGAAAAAAACCAACGTGTACCGACTCTGTGGAAATAACTTTGACAGTCTGTTAGAATAGTATACTCCAGCAACCACGTGGTTTCTGCTTCTGGTCGACACAATAACAGTGCTGCACTGGGGGGAGGAGGAGAGACCGGGGCTGACGGACAGATCGGTGAACCAATCAGGGTGCGCGTTTTTCTGAGCCTCCCATCTAGGCCAGAAATGTCTAGCGTTAGCTCAGGCTAATGGGACCATAACTATCATCGCAACGTCATTGTCCACGTGAGGTTGGAAGCATTGATGAAGAATCGTCAACGCCCAGATCGCTATACGTCATCGAATCTAACATTTTCCACACCTATTAAAATGTAATATCAGCAAGGACTCTTACTTAACATCTGCAGAAGGCCTTTGTAGAATCTGCCTCAGGTCTTAATGGTTTATTAAAAGAAACTTCAAAAATCTTGATCTACCCCTGCAGGAGGCTTTCTTTGGGAAGACACTGATGGACCTAAGTAAGAAAGCTGTCATGGTGCCCCCAGTGCAGAGGCCAGGAATGTGCCCCGTCAGACCTGCACTAGGGACAAGACCTTCTGCCCCGGAGGGTAAGACCTCTGAGTTGACCCCCTACGAATGGAACCTCTCAGATGATTTGTCACATGGTTCAATACATAGTGTCTGCATGGATTAAAGTTCTCAGTTGCCACAACTGATTTGGATTAAATAGCAGTCAGCATCTTTTATCTTTTATGGAAGCATGAAACAGCGAAAATAGCCTATCTACGGTAGATGGGTAGTTTAAGATTAAAGCATTTGAAGTGGTCAAGCTAGCAATATGTTCAGATGTGCACAAATCACACATTAGGACGTTTTCAGTCGTGATAATTTATTTAGCTTTAATCCATGTGTCTGACTTGTGTATATTTGTGTTCTCAGCTGAGGCAAAGGATCGGGTGGTGGAAGCTACTCTGTTTCTCAAGCAGGAGGGAGGTGAAACACCCCTGACTCAGGGAGAGGGAGCAGGTGAGTCTGTTTTGAACAGTAACTGTGTTTTGTTCACTAGCCGTTATGATAATGAGGCTAGTGACCATTCTGACCAACCTTACATGAGCCGATATAACACGCCACAATTTAGGCTAGAAATACATTTTATTGCAATTATGAGTTTAGTGTATTTGGGGAAGACAGTTATTTTATTAATTTCCTTTGCGTCTTGTAACTCCAGCTGCTGCAGTGTGCAGTTTTGGCTTCTGCAGACATTCCAAGTGAAATATTTTGAAATGGCTAATATGCCAAGTAATTAAAGGACAAGGCAGACGTGTTTTAGTATGTATTTCATATAAAGCAATAGAGATAAGCTTGTATTTGTTTTTATTAATCTTATTATTTTTCATATGTTTGTAGGAGTTTCTGCACCATCTTCATCTGTGATGGACCAGGCCTCAATTGATACTCAAGACTCTGATACAGAAAAGAAAAGTGAAGGTAGGGGTTGGGGGCTTATTTGGAAGCACTACATTAAGAGAACAATTTCATATATAAAAAAAAAGAATAATCATTTAAATGTACACCCTATGTATTCCCTAGGTCTTCCTCAGGGGGTGGAGAATCAGGACTCTGAACAGTTTTTCCGGAAGGTTCTGGGTGTGTCTGAAGTATCTACTTTGGAGGGCATGAAGCCCATTCTAGAGGGCAACAAGGGAGAGCTCAGCCGCAGTGCTTTGCCACAGAGACCTCTCCTCTCAGGTGAGCGTACAGGGAGAGGGATCAATTATTGAACCGGTCTGAAAATCAACACCACTTGTTGGGAGAACTTTGTATAATGTAGCAAACGTTTGATAGGTTTCAAGTAAGTTTGTTTTGACCCAAAAAATATTTTATAGGGTCCCTGCCCTCTGCTGGAGTGATGGACGGTTTCCCAGGCCTTTCTCAGTCTCCATTCTTTGACATGCGGTAAAAAAAGCAATTCTACAATGCTCCAAATGTCATATTGTTTTACAAAGGTCTCTCAGAGAGATCATGCAGTGTTTTGTACATAACAAATGACCCTTGCTGCTGTACAGGGATCGAGGAGGAGGGCTCTTCAGTCCAGATGGTACAGAGGAGAGCCCCTGGGCCACTCCCTCTACTCCAGCCACCCCTTCCACACCACCCACCCCCACTGAGGCTGAGGGCGACGGGCTGTCCTACAACCAGCGGAGCCTCCAGCGCTGGGAGAAAGACGAGGAGCTGGGAGAACTCTCCACCATTTCCCCGGTGCTCTTTGCCAACACTAATTTCCCCACGCTCAGGCAGGACTATCCAGGTGAGTCTATGGCAGGGTTCCTCAAACGTTTTATATTTTGTAATGTTTTTCAGGCCAAGGACCCCCACTACATGTTGTATAAAATTGTGTTGCAGATTAAACGTTTTCATAGATTTTATAGACTTGTTTAACAACGCTATCATTGTGTAGTGTTGTGTTGGATGCATGTTAATGTGTATTGTAGATCTGCCGTTTTCGGATAATGTTCCCCTCAGAATAGGGAAGCTAGGGTTCAAGTGATTAATGTAAAAAAGAAAAAGATTCGCTCCTTCTGTATTAACTCTGAGGAGGTCCCGGACCTAGCCTGGCTCCAGCCCCTGAATCGCTAGCCACATTAAAAATTTATGTTCAGGCGATTAGGGTCTGGTGACTCTCCCGTAGGAGATCTCAGACTCGGTTGGAAATCCAACCGACCAATCAGCGTCGTTTCAACTCGATGACGTCAAACAACAGTGCCGTCCAGACACAAACAAACATGGCTGCCCCCGCTGCGGTAACTCACGGCCGTATCAATCTGGCTATTAAATCGACGTATGATAAATAATTTCTTTACAGACACGAGCGATTTTATAAACATCATCATCCGACATATTTTACCGCTTTTGTTTACATACTAGTAGCGCTCGTTGGCTGTGTTTGTTTGGTTAGCAAACAGGATAGCCATAGCCACATGATTGACACAATGCCGTCTGCTTTCCTACTATTCTGATTGGTTGGTATGAACCAATCACCGAAGACTGCCTCTTTGGCAACGCCCATCCCAGAAACGGCTGTAGATGGGAGGGCGTTCAGACTGAATAATGGAGTGAAACGAAATGAAATTCAGGCTGAGTGTCAGGCTATCCCGGACCCCCTTTTGAAGGTCTCTGGTCCATGGGAATTGACCTAAAGTTCTCACTGGCATTGGATTTATGCCTCTGACTGAACCAGCAATTTGACATACAGCAGTCCTTAAATCAACCCGTGATACAGCGCTTTGCGTTTACTCTGTTTCAGACTGGGCCAGTCGTTGTAAACAGATCATGAAGATCTGGAGAAAGGTATCGGCTGCTGACAAAGTTCCTTTTCTGGTAAGTTGTCTGAACTTTTCATTTTAAAAGCCATTGGGAAGTCATTATGTAATCCTTTATTTTTAGTGCATAGATGTAAAGGGACATGAAACCCTAGGCTGAGTGTTGTAGTTTGTTTTCCTGCACAGTTTTAAAATAATAGACGGGTAAAATCATGGCAGGCTGACCCTATACCAAAGAAAGATCTTTATTATTCTCAAGATGGCCAATCCCACGACTCACGAGAGTGTGTTGCTGATACAGACGGGTCTTGAACAAAGATGATAATGGAACAGGAGGAAATTAATAATTATCTTTATACATTTATGTCTGGAAAAATCCCATTTCAACATCAACATCTTTGGAACACATGTGGCTTATGAAGAATGGTCCAATATTTCCTTAATTGTCCATGGGGGAAAATAATTGCTGCTCATTCAGGCCCCTTTAATTACCTCTATCCTTAGTCAAGTTAGAAAGTTATTCTCTGACTAAATGAATGCCCCACATTCAGACACGCATGCCTGTGTGTCTGTCGTGGACACTGAATGTAGTACTGAAGTACCAGCCCTCTCTTTCGGTTTACACTCATATGGAATAAGTCGGTGGAATTCAAACAGTTTCAACTGATTTAAAGTTTTGTGCTCTGGCTAGGTGGAAGTCAATACAAGCAGAAAATAGCCTATTTGTAGTGGATAATCGTGGCCTACACAAGAGTATCACACCACTTTAACAAAAATAATACCTGATTTCTAAGTGATCGCCACTTCACAGCAGCTTCAAGGGAAACGTCTGCAAATATTTGTCTAATGGTTGATTTTTCATGTTTAGCAAAAGGCCAAAGATAACCGAGCAGCTCAGCGGATCAACAAGGCACAGAAGGCAAGTGGAAGCTTCACCTTGCATTATGAAGAATGAACTGTACAAACTCTACACTGAACCGTGTAGAATTGTTTGTATCCAGGCCGTTCTTTTGATCCTTTTTCTTAGAGCTGTTTCTATCTTTGCTCTTCTTACAGCAAGCAGAGAGTCAGGTATGCAGGCCGATCAAGGTGGAGCCAGGGCGGGTGAAGACAGAACGGCCCAGTCTTCACCTCCAGATCCCTCCTCCTTCAGGATCCGTGTCCACCCCTTCACAACCCAGCTCTGCAGAGAGTCCCTTTCCCTTCCACCCGGATTCAGGATCTTCTCCTGCCTTTTTCCCCGACGGTCCTGTCAAGACTCCGGGGTCGGCTGAAATCCGGACAGATCCCTTTGCCAAGCTCCCGCCTCAGTCGCCCCATCCTCAGTCACACCCAAGTAACGCCTTTTCCCAGGCCGGGGCCAGTCCCTTGCAGGCCTCATCCTCAGGTTATCCACCTTCCGGCCCACAGGGTCCTCCTCAGGGACGTCCGGCCAGCCTCGGCCCTTTCGACATGCAACCAGGGACCCCGGGAACGCCTCGGCGGGCCCAGCAGGTTGACCCTTACTTCAGATCTCAGCTGCAGCAGCAACAGGGTCACCTGCCACATCAAGGCTCTCAAGAGTCCTTAGGACCCCCAGAGAGCCCTCGGTCACGGGGTGGTGGGCATGGGGAATCGCCTCTATTCTCCCCACCCCACAGCACCCACTATGGAGACCCTTTCAGAGGCCAGTCAGGAATTGGACGGCCAGAATATGTCTCAGCCGCATCCCCTTCTGCGGTGGCCTCCTCACCTGGTGGTATGGGGCAGTACAGGGCCGACATGAGTGCACCTTCTCCCCGCTCTTCTTCGGTCGGACGGCCTGACCTAGCTGCTGGCTCCCCTGCTGGCATGCTAGAGTCCGGTGACGGTTTGTTCAAGGCACCTATGACGCCACGGATGCACCAAGGGGAGGGTGGGGCACTTCATCCAGGAGCTTCCCCCGGCCACCCTTCTGAGAGTTATAGGCAGTCTCCCTCCGCTCCGTTCTCTGACCCGTACGGCCAGCCACCGCTCACTCCGCGACCTCAGTCAGGTGGTAGTAGCTCCCCTGTTCCCCAGAGACACGCTATAACCCAACCAGAGCCCTGCTCCAGGGTGCCCTCCAGCCCCCAGTCACAGAGTAGCTGTCAGTCTCCTCTCACCCCAGGCGGCCACTCCAATGACGCTTACTCAGTCCAGTCTCCTGCTACCCCTCGTTTTCAGTCTCCCGACCCCTACTCGGCGCAGCCGCCCTCGAGGCCACAATCTAGAGACCCTTTTGCTGCTCTCCATAAGCCACCTCGTCCCACCTCTGCTGCCCCGGATGGAACTCCCAGTTACAGAGGCTCACCACATCCCAACAATCCACCGCCCCCCGCTCCGCCCACCAACAACCCAATGGGTGATCCTCTTGCTGGGAAGCCCTCCGCTCATCCTTCATACAGTCGCAGTCCCAGCTATCAAATGACCCAGCAGCCAGCACAGATGGCTCAGGCTCAGCTACAGCTACAGCAACCTCAGCCACAAGCACAGCAGGCTATGGGGGCAGATAACTTCAACTCCAGGGTGCTGCCGCCTGCTGGAGCACAGGGCCCCACAACTGTCCGCCCTCCAGAGGCATCTCATCAGCCAGCTATGCCAGGCACTCAAGAAATGCCTGACATGTCAACAGTGCTGGACCCCGCCTTAGTGGGCCTCAGCCCCTCTGAATTGGAGAAGCACAGACAGGTATGTTAATTCATACACAGAAGATCTATGAAAAGTCCATTGTCATTCAGGTTAAAGAAGTGCCACTAATGAATGTTACATTCACCTTGCAGCGTCAGAAACTGAGGGAGTTCTTAATTCGACAACAAATGCAAAGGAACTCCCTGAGACAAGAGAAGGAGGCTGCTGCTGCTATCAGTGCCGCCCCTGGCTGGCCTGGAGCAGAAGTAGCAGGCTTTCAACAAGACAAGGCCCATAGGGCACCGCCACCTTATCCACAGGTACACATTTGTTGTTGCGACAAACGTAACATTAAGCATGTGTAGTTGATGTTTACTGCTCTTTATTAACTTTGACTATTGGTTACTCTTTTAGGACCGTATTGCTGCTGCTGCTGCTGCAGCCCAAGCTGCTCTGGCAACCAAGATACCGATGACTGTTGTTGGCATGGAGGACAAGCACATTCGTCCTCCACCTCCAGGAGCCCCTGGGATGATGGATCCCAATGCACTACGGTAAACATGTTCAATTAGTGAGGCTTGTGTTATACTGTTTTATGTAGCACATTGTCCTTTAAATCTTTGTGTAAATTAGATTTTTTATTAAAAAAAAGGACGTATTGTGTGATGAAAACAGAAAATACATTTGGTGGCATAATACATGGACATAACACACAATACTACACACACAAAAAAATCTTTATGAATTTAATACTTAGGACCCGAATGTAAACGAGACCGCAAGGCTATTCTTTTAGAGTGTTTGACTGCTGTGTTTGCTGTGTTTGACTGCTGTTTCACATTTCTGTCGAATAAAGTATTCAATCAATTATTAAGCAATCAAACCAAACATTTCAAGCGATTTGACTGTTGCTGACAGATTTCCAAGCAGAAATGTAGGCTACAGTGAATGGAGAGTCCAGTCGACTGTCTGCAGAACTTTGCCATTCGTAGATCATTGTACTAAAGTATATTATAGTGTATCTCATTTCATAGATAAATGGCTGATCTGTGACTGTATTCGTGTGTCTGCTATCTATCTGCGACGAACCACCCCGGTCTAGGTCCGCAGGCCGCTCATCTGGCCAATAGGAATTCTGCTCATGAACCGGGCTTTACACTGAGCAAATCTTCTCCTAAGACGAGTGACAGATGTAACTGCATTCGTTATTTCTTCCCAAGATACTTTTACATCATGTAAAATGATATCTTCTATGAAAAGAGTTTGACATCTACTGAAACCCATCTAGCTTAATCAAAGCCTTCCAATGTGTGGTAGATGACGTGGAATCGTGTCAGACTCGATCCTTTCACATGTATTTTCAAAATGACTTTGATCCGGTTTGGTGTACGGAGCAGCATAGTGTCTGTGCCGCTAGCGCTCCTTTTATATCCTTTTCCCGACCCAAACTTTTAATTAGAGGATAAACCCCTTGAGATGCGTCGTCTTGTTTTCAACGGGGTCCTCGGGCACAACACACACACACACACACACACACACACACACACACACACACACACACACACACAGTGAGTCAATGAAAAGATCTAACACACACACACACACACACACACACACACACACACACACACACACACACACACACACACACACACACACACACACACACACACACACACACAGTCACACACACACCAGTGAACATCCCATAAACATACACATAAGGGCTCTCCCACCATCCCAGACCACACGACAGCTGCTACCCATGTCATCAAAAGAGAGAACGAAAAACAAATACTCTCAATTGTATAATGTAGTAATCAAGGACATGGGGATTTAAGAAAAGCAAGCAAAGAAGTCTCGAAGATATGAAATGAGGTAATTGATCATAGTGAAATAGGTTGCTTACTCCAGTCTGATGGTGCTTCAAACTTTAAAAGAACGTCACTGGCTGCTTAGTTTGATTCCTGAGACCTTGTTTGAGCATTCCTCAAGTGCTCCGTAATATATGTTTTACACATTTCCTTATGTATTTCTCTTACAGACCATCAGGGCCCACACATCCCCAGGACATGTATAGCCGTGCTCCATTCCCTCCTCAGTGGCAAGGCCATGGTCCACGGCGGTTCCCACAGCCGGGCATGGAGGCTATGGGCCCGAGGCACCATCTGAACCCTGCTGTCAACATGCAGGCAATACAGGGCATGGCAAACCCTCGTACCATGATGCCAGGTTCAGGAGGAGAGGCCATGCAAGCCATGGGGCAGGGACCCCCGCCACAGTTCATCGAATTGAGGCACAACTCCCAGAGATTGGCCCTGGGACCCCAGTTCATGCCCAGAGGGCCCCAGGCCAGACCACGTCTCTATATCCCTCAGCAGGACATGACGGCACCTTACGCTCATCAGCAGCATCCCATAGCTCAGACTGTTGACACTCAAGTAGAGGGATCTAATGACTCACAGCTTGGTGGATTATCCATGTTACTGCCACAGCAGCAGCAGGCTCCTGGCCCCTCACAACAACAGCAACAAGTCCAGCCTCAGGTCACCAGTGCCAGCGCCAACACTCCTAGCATTCAACAGCAACAACAGCAGCAGCTTCCACCACCCAGTGCTGAGGCCCAGACAAGCTCAGTGGACCCCAGTGATGACCTACCTACTGACCTGGAGGGACTGGGCGACGCCCCTGGAGACGGAGGGGTAGAAGACGAGGATGACCTGGGCAACCTAGACCTGGACACTGACAAAGGAGATGATGACCTGGGCAACCTGGACAATCTGGAGACCAATGACCCACACCTGGATGACCTGCTCAACAGTGACGAGTTTGACCTGCTAGCTTACACCGACCCTGAACTAGACCAAGGAGACCCCAAGGACGTGTTCTCAGACCAGCTCAGGTTGGTGGAAGCCGAAAGTGTCAAAGTGGAATTTAAGCCCAAGGTGGAACCAGGACAGAAGTCGCTCACCACGGCCCCTACTGGGGGCTCCGCTGCTTCACAGCCGCCCTCTGCAGAGACTATAGGTAACATCAAAATCAAGCTGGAGGCCCCACAGACCACGGTGAAGGATGAAATGGGCGAGGCTGTGTCCATGCTACTTGGTGCGACAACGCCCAAGAAAGAAAATGGGTCTGCGTCACTCAGTTCTGTTCGGCTCGGAGGACTTCAATATCCTTTGCCAGGCCAGGGTGATCCCCTGTCTTTCACCCCGGCCACTCATCACTCAGACATGGGGAATGATCTGCCTGATGTCGGGGGCCAGCACTCCCCTGCTGTGGATCTGGCCAAGGTTGAGAGCTCTTTAGATGGCGAGTTACCTCTTCTGATCCAGGATTTACTGGAGCACGAGAAGAAAGAGCTTCAGAAGCAACAGCAACAACAGCAGCAGCAGCAACAGCAGCTGAGCTCCCTCCACCAGGAAGGCATGGCTGCTCATATGCATGGCATCCCAGGACAGCAACCTACCCCACAGGCACCTGCTCACATAATGCTGCAACAGCACCACCGCCCACCACCCCAGGCCATGATGGGCCAGACGGGGATGGTACCCCGACCACCACACATGCTGCTGCAGCAACAGCAGAGGCTCATGGGACCTCACATGGCCATGGCTCAGCAGCAAGCAATGATGAGGATGGGGCAGCCAGGAGCGATCCATCCAGGTCTCAATCATCAACAGCAGCCACAGCAGATGCTCAAACAACCCCCTCTGGCCAACAACTTCTTCCCTGATAAAGGTAATCACAACTAGAAAGATTATATGTGGTAAAATGTCATTACAAATCGCAAAATATCCTTTTAACAGACTGTGTTAAAGACTGCCATCAGTGGCATTATATTGTGGTGACTGTCACAGAGAACCCAGGAGTCCGGACAACAATTGGCCTATATCAAGGCGTTTTATTTAGAAAAGGAAGAGGGGACAGTTATAGGGTTTCTTCTCAGTATCTCCTGTATGGACAGTTCTCTCTCTCTACCCCTAGGTGGGGCGGTTCTTCCGTCAGTCGCTGGACCTTGTCTCGGGACTCTGCGGCAGATAGGCGAATTCAACAGCGATATAATATAATGCACAGTGTCTCTCTGTCAGTAGACGGCAATATAATATAATGCACAGTGTCTCTCTGTCAGTAGACGGCAATATAATATAATGCACAGTGTCTCTCTGTCAGTAGACGGCAATATAATATAATGCAGTGTCTCTCTGTCAGTAGACGGCAATATAATATAATGCACAGTGTCTCTCTTCCAGTAGACGACAATATAATATAATGCACAGTGTCTCTCTGTCAGTAGACGGCAATATAATATAATGCACAGTGTCTCTCTTCCAGTAGACGACAATATAATATAATGCACAGTGTCTCTCTGTCAGTAGACGGCAATATAATATAATGCACAGTGTCTCTCTTCCAGTAGACGACAATATAATATAATGCACAGTGTCTCTCTGTCAGTAGACGGCAATATAATATAATGCACAGTGTCTCTCTTCCAGTAGACGACAATATAATATAATGCACAGTGTCTCTCTGTCAGACGGCAATATAATATAATGCACAGTGTCTCTCTTCCAGTAGACGACAATATAATATAATGCACAGTGTCTCTCTTCCAGTAGACGACAATATAATATAATGCACAGTGTCTCTGTCAGTAGACGGCAATATAATATAATGCACAGTGTCTCTGTCAGTAGACGGCAATATAATATAATGCACAGTGTCTCTCTGTCAGACGGCAATATAATATAATGCACAGTGTCTCTGTCAGTAGACGGCAATATAATATAATGCACAGTGTCTCTCTTCCAGTAGACGACAATATAATATAATGCACAGTGTCTTTCTTTCAGTCGGATCCACTGATAGCGATATATAAACGGCAGTTCTGTATTGCTACTCAGCCTTTCTCTCTGGCTGTGTACTCGGGTCGCGATCCTGTCACTCCCTTTCCCTACTCCGTATGATTCAGATTATCCTCCTCTTCCTTGGTTCTCCTGCTTGCAACGCTTACAGGTTACACGCGCGCTCCCAGTGCGCATTTAGTGTGCTGTCAGTATACGCCTGGGGGGGAATAAGACAGAGGGGTCAGTATGACAATTCAGCACAGTGGCACAGAGTGACAGTGAATTAGTGGTTTCTCGACTCACCGCCCTAGCAGTCTCTAATGACTTGCGACCTCACCCCCCGGAGTGTAATCTGCTCTGAGGCAGAGATAGCTCAGTTTTGTAGTGTCAGTTTTGGGCGAATGCCTGTGATGCGCATCCCAGCTGGTCCAACAGGTGACGGGGAATGTACCTGGCTTCCAAAACCACTCCCAGTGGTAGGTGGGTTCCTCTCCTGTCTCTCTGCCTCTGCTGGCCTCCGGGGGTATTCTTACCTGGGCGGTGATTTACCATCGAGACACCACAATATATATACTAATATGGTTGTGTTTTGTATGTATTGCAGATTTAGACAAATTTGTTACTGATGACATGGATCCCATTGCCAAGGCAAAGATGGTAGCGTTGAAGGGTATCAAAAGAGTGTTGGCACAGGAGCCAATGGGTGTCCCACCAGGCATAAACAGGTACTTGTATTATGTCTATTTTTTCATTTATATGACTTTTACTTTGGATTTGTGCTCCTCATATGGTCACGAGAACCCCATACCAGTACAGCCGTTTGTTCTGATTTCAATTGTTTTCTTTCCCAGGCAACAAGTTTCTCTTCTTGCCCAGAGACTGGCCTCTGCCCCAGGAACAGATGCACAGAGTCAGCTTGCATCTGGACCACCTAAAGTATGTTTTGTTGTTTTTTTTAATTATATAAGCCAGTTTTTGCTCCTACTGAAACATGGATGTATTTTGTGGTTGCTGGTTGTATATTTTCTGTGTGTGTTTCTAGGAGGGAGAAACCAGTGATCCAATGCTGTCAAAGCCCAATCCGCCCCAGTTTGTGCAAGGAATCATCAGTATGTTTTAGTCAAAATATGACTTCATTTGTCAGAATGGATTCCTCCATATTGTTTTATAAATGTCTCATAAACTGGTTCTCTCTCTTCCACTTCAGATGACGCTGAACAGCACCAGTATGAGGAATGGCTTCTTCACACTCAGCAGTTACTCCAGATGCAATTGAAGTTTTTAGAGGAACAGATTGGAGCTCATCGCAAGTCTCGCAAGGCACTGTGTGCCAAGCAGAGGACCGCTAAGAAAGCTGGGAGGGAGTTTGCCGAGACTGACGCAGAGAAACTCAAGCTGGTTACAGAAGAGCAGAGCAAGATCCAGAAACAGCTGGACCAGGTATGTAAGCAAGCACCGCAGTGCAATTCTTTAGGCTTCTTTGTTGTTTCTGAACAACGCTCTGAATGTTTTTTCTTTCAAAAAATCACACCTGTGTGAAGTGAGGGGCGCTCTTATCATCATGACGTAACATGTCTATTTTCTCAAATTGTCTATTGCTTTGTTAATGGGAATGTGTATGACCGAAATAGCCAATTTGCTCGTCTACATATCGCGTAAATTCTCCATTCATTGTCAATTGGGAATTTAAAAAATACTGATTTGCTCATCTACATTCTACATATGATGTAAATTCTCTCTTTTTAAAAGAAAATATATAATAATTTTTGTTTTTGTGGCTTTTGCCTTTATTTTATATATGTTATGGTGGGACAGACAGTAGGCTGACAGGAAATGGGGAGAGAGATGGGGGGAAGACATGCAGTAAAGGCCGTCGGGATCGGGAGTCGAACCCGCGGCACACTGCCAGACTGGATTACCAGCCAAGGTGCCTGGACCACTGAGTCATGGCCCAGGCCAAATTCTCCATTCATTGTCAATGGAATTTTGTTAGGACAAAAATACCGATTTGCTCAGACTGACACATATGACGTAAATTCTCCATTCATTGTCAATGACATTTTAGGTTTGTGTTAGGACAAAAATCTATAGCTGCCCCTCAAAAATGTGTTTAAATGTGTTTAACTTTTGCCCTTTCATAACCGCAAGCTGCAGTTCATCATAGATCCTGTGGGCGGAGACATTGTATAGCTTAGCCATGAATTTGAAGTTTTGACTTTCATATGCCCTTTTATTGAAAGGATCAATAACATAACCGTTAATTCCAACATTACATTTGATTGTGTCGTTATAAAATCCGGAGATCAGTAGTAACAAATATTTTAGTAGACTACAGCAATCTCAGCACGATACTTAAAAATAATAATCAGTCAGACAAAGCGCACTCGCAAATAAAAATAGCAGACAAGAAACCATGCATGCAACTTTCTTAAAAAAATAAGTAGGCCTAGCTTGAAGTTAAAATGAAATATTGTCAACTGCAAATAAGACATGATTTTTTTTGGAAAGATTACAATGAAAGTATTACTATAATCAACTTTATTTTACAATCATATGTCGTATGTTCTCAACATCGTTTCACATGTTGTGTTTTAGGTGCGTAAACAGCAGAAGGAACACACCAACCTCATATCTGAGTACAGAACCAAGCAGCAACAGCACCAACAGGGCTCGGGTCTCCTGTCACCAGGGCCCTCCACGCAGCAGGGCCCGCCTCACATGCTCTCCAAGATGATGGGCCAACAGGGCGCTCCGATGATGGGCCAGCACCCTGGCATACTGCCACAAGGTGGAATGCCAGTCAGGATGCCTCAAGGACAGCCCTTCATGGGAGGAGGAGGCCAGCCCCAGCACCCTGGAGCTCTGGGAGCCAGAGCCCCTGTTCCTCCTGGCGCTCCTCCAGGGTTTTTCCCACAGGGGGCTGGAATGCAAGGAGCAGACCCCAGGCTTCTCCAAGAAAGACAGCTTCAACACAGGATGCAGATGGCCAAGCTCCAACAGCAGCAGCAGCAGCAACAGGTGATGATGGGTCAGCAACCGATGCCACACCCAGGCCAACAACCTGGCATGATGACTCAACCACAGCCTGGCATGATGGGCAACCCACTCATGGCCCAACAGCAACCAAACATACAGGGAATGCTGCCTAACCAGCCCAATCAACAGGGCATGATGCAGGTGTCCCAGGGCATAGTTGGTCAGCCCGGAGCCCAGCCCATGAACCAGCTTCCGGGCATGATGGCAGGTCAACCCGGAATGATTGGGAACCCACCCATTGGGCCTCCTCAACAGCAACAGCGGCCTCAGATGTTGTTGGGACAACAGGGATTGGTTGGATCTCCAGGTCATCCTGGCCTCAGGGGACCTCAGGCACAGCTAACGCCACAACAACAGAACATCCTGGCCCAGCGCATGCTTTTGTCTCAGCAGCAACAACAGCAGAATGCTGCTAAACTCCAGCTACAACAGCAGCAGCAGATGGCACAGCACAGACAGCAACCAACACAGGGCTTAATAAATCAACCAAACCAAGAGCAAGGGGCACTCTCTCAACCCTCTACCCCTCAGATGAGTTCCTCCCCTTCAGCAGCAGGAGGGAATAGAGTCACACCGCAACCACAGGGTGGTGCTAACGAGGGCTCGCAGCAGGGCTTTCCCCAGGATGTTCAGAACTCTGGCCCAAAAGACGGAGGGATCCTCAGTCCTGGTCCTGCCACGCCGTTACAACACAGTGGTCCCTCCACACCCAGTCAGTTGAGCCAACCAGGCTCTACAGATCAGCAGAATGAGACGGGACAACAACAACAACAGCAACAACTGCAGCAGCAACAACAACAACAACAGCAGTTACAACAACAGCAGCAACAACAGCAGCAGCAGCAACTTAATCAGGCCCTAATGGCCCAGCAACAACAACAGCAAAAAGCTCAATCTGTACCTCAGCAACAGGCAGGTTTTCTTGGAAACCAAGTACAACCACAACATCAGCAGCAACAACAGCAAGTTCAACTCCAGAGGCAGATTTCCCTCAACGCTGACAAGACTGGGCTGGTCAAAGTCAAGGAGGAAGGGCAGCAGATGGAATTCTTAGTACAACAGCAGCAGCTGCAGCAACAGCAGCTGCAGCAGCAGCATCAGCTTCAGCAGCAGCAGCAACAGCAGCAGCAACAACAACAATCTGGTCAGAATGCTATGCAACCATCACAAGAGCCCAACATACAACAACAGCATGAAGGAATGGGCCAGATGCAGAGTGTCATGGGGCAGAACCCCCTTGGTCAGACTCAGCCTGTTATGATGAACCATCCTAGTCCACAACAGCAAGCCCTCATGGCTCAGCAACAGAAGCAGCAGGCTATGATGGGCATGATGAGAGCGCAGCAGCAGCAAGGGATGCTCCTGCAGAGGCCTGGGGTTCCATCCGGACAGATCCGCACCCCCATCAACATCCAGGCTATCATCGCCCAGAACCCCCAGCTCCGCAACCTTCCCCCAAACCAGCAGATCCAACACATCCAGGCCATGATTGCCCAGCGGCAACTCCAACAGGGCCAGATGCTGAGGATGTCCATGGCCCAGGCACAGCCGGGCCAGATGAGACCTCAGATGGCTCCGGGACAGGTGGGACAGCGGATGCCAGGCATGGAAGGGCAGCAGATGCCATATGGTCCCATGGGGAAACCGGGAGCATTGGGCTCTCCACAACAGCCCGGCATAATCGGACAGCAACCGGGTGTTGCTCCTCATATGCAGCAGGGATTGATGGTACCTGGACAACAACAGCAGCATTTACAATTGGGGATGATGCAGCAACAGCAGATGATGAGAGGACAAGTACCTATGGTCAGGCCCATTTCACCTCGCCAACCGCTGCCCAACTCTCCTGGCGACCCTCAGCGCCATGCCATGGTGCAGGCTATGGGGATACGACCACCCACGCCCAACCAGCAACAACAGCAAGCCCAAATGGCAGCTGCAGCAAGCCGCTTGCAGGGGTCTCCATCCCATTCTGGCTCTCCGAGGGGGCCAGTCACCCCGGGCACACCGTATTCAACGCATGTCTCGTCTCCTTCCGTTGCCGATGGCGGAGCTGGATGCGGGAGCCCGTACAGTCAAGTCAGGGCATCCCCACTCAGGTCTCCAATGGCCAAGAGTCCACTTGATAACCCAAGCCTGAAAGCAGAACCTCAGATGTCAGGAAATGAAATCTCTCATATGGCCCCAGTTCCTCCCAATGGGCCGCAGCAATGTGACAATGCCCAGAGACAGCCTCCACAGCACGGGGCCCACGCCGCTCGTCCACAGCCTGGTTCCAGAGAAGGGGACCTGTGTAAAATAACCCTGCAGAACATCAAGCAAGAGCCAAGAGAAGTGCAGTGCGATGGTGGAGGAGGAGGTGAGGCTAACCCCGGGGCTATAAAGAGAGAAGCCACTGGTGAGCTAGTGAATCCTACTACTGGATTTGTAGATGCTGGGCATCAAGGTGCGAGAACGGAGACTGGCCAGCAGCTACTCCAGAAACTCTTGAGAACTAAGAACCTGCAGCTGGCCGCTCAGAGGCCCTCTGAAGGCATCCACAATGAGATCAATGGCCACATCAACAGCAAACTGGCCATGCTGGAGCAGAAACTACAAGGGACCCCACGCAATATGGAGGCAAGTATTGGTCCATGCATTCATTCAATATTTATACTCATTAAGTTGATGGGAAATGTTCGGCGAATGCTTAATAATAAGCCATGTTCTCGACTCTTCACAGGATCTGCAGTCCATCACGAAAAGAGCTCCCGTAACAAAGGCCAAGCGCAGCAATAAGCCTGCTGGGGACCGAGGGCCCAATGCACGCAAGAAGAACAAGAAGGAAGAGGTTGGAAAGAGTGCTGAAGCCCTGGTGAAACAGCTGAAACAGGTCAGATCATTACGGTCTGCCTGCTTGTTTGTTTTAGGGGTGCAACAGTTAATCAAATTGCCTTTTCTGCTATTTTCATGTCATGAAAGGTGCTATTTTCACTATGGCTGCATGACACAATTGTGCAACAAAGCTTAATTGAGATTTATGAATGGAAAAAGTAATGAATAGAATGATCGCTATGAAGATAATTGCTAGTTGCAGCCCTCGTTTGTTTGTGTTTGAGTGGTTGATTTGAAGATCTTTAACCCTGCAGGGCCTCTCTCTGCTGCCCCTGATGGAGCCATCGATAACGGCCAGTCTGGACCTGTTTGCCCCATTCGGCAGCAGCCCTGCCAATGGCAAGACTCAGTTGAAGGGCTCCTTTGGAAATGCCGTGCTGGATAACATCCCTGACTATTACTCCCAGCTGCTCACTAAGGTAGTAACAAGCCTTTTGTTGAATTACTGATGTGTATATAGCGACGTATAATACACATTAGGTATGGGACATTTAAAAGGTTAGCTGTTTAAATGAAGGACATCCTGGATTCTGAAGGACTAATTGACAGAAGGTTTTATGTAATTAATAAATATGTCAATATGTTACAGAATATTCTCCCTACAAGCTTGAAGCTTCTTTAATCCGTTTTTCCCAAATCATATACACAATCTCCTGATTGTCACATGCCTTCTTTTTTTTTTTGAGGACTACACAAGTTGCAAGACTGAATAATATGTTTCATTTTGGATCCTGTTATTAATAGTTGTACTATTTGCAGAGGTACTGATGCTGCTACTTGTCTTTACAGAGTAACCTCAGCAACCCACCAACTCCCCCATCTTCATTGCCCCCTACACCACCACCCTCGGTGCAGCACAAGCTGCTCAATGGCGTTACTACTGTGGAGGACATGTCTGGGGGCCAGAAAGAGACCCAAACTACAGAGGATGCTATGGGTAAGACTTTTCCTTGTTCCTTATAACTTCCTTATCTGCAAGAAAACTCAAACCACAACGAGATGTGAGCTTGTAGATCTGCTATTTTTTTGCAGAATATTTGCCCATGTTCCTCAGACGTTCTCCCTTTTCTAGCAACACAGAATAGGGATGGTTATGTTCATGTTGTTAAATGTGCTCCAATTTGTCTTTTCTGTTGCAGAAGAGGTGAAGAGTGTGGACATTCTAGCAGCTCTCCCCACCCCGCCGCATAACCAGAATGAGGACATCAGGTACAATATGTAGCCTGTGTGTTTCCATGGTATGATGACACTTTCCCTCTGCAGTGTTGCAGCAAACTCACACAAACGTCTTCCTTTCAGGATGGAGAGTGATGACGAGGACGCCCCAGAAAGCATCATCCCAGCTTCCTCCCCTGAAAGTAACGTAGGTGAAGAGACGCCACGTTTCCCTCGGCTTAGGGAACCAAAAGAGGAGGAGACGGAGAGAGCAATATCTCCCATCATCCCCCTCATACCTCGATCTGCGATCCCAGGTAGGACGCTGACAGCAGGCTGTCTTAATGAATAGTTCTAGCCACAAAAATTAATTAACCACATGAACTCTAGTGTCCCTATTCAGTTTGTTGAGAATACGTTGCAACCCGACGCATTGTGAGCTTATAGATGAGCTGATTTTTGCCAAAGGGATATCAGGGGTTGACACGAACGGTTGCTGACTGCCAAGTTGATAAATAAAACATTCAGGCAGGTGAAGTTCACTGTAAAGTGTAAACGCAACACAAGATGTCTGTGGAATTTTAAATAATTCATATTGTATAGCATAAATATTCAGGTATGTCCAAGTCCATACAGCACAGCCCCAGAATTAGCAAATTAAGTAAAAATGTAATTACCGGTATGCAATTAATAAATAATGATATTAATAATAAATAATAATATTTTACAGAATGAATATTCTCCCTACAAGATTGAAGCTTCTTTACTCTTTCCCCCCCTAATAATCATGTACACAATCCTTCCTACAATAATGTCTCCTGATCATCACATGCTTTTTAGAACTACATCTGGCCATTTACCGTTGCAAGCCTGAAGGATGTAACATTGCTTTCCTTCCGTTTAGCATTTCCAGAGAACAAACCGCTAGAAGCAGCTGATGGCAACAAGATGGTCTCCACATCCAACCACTGGGACAAGGCCAAGAACAACGAGGTGTCAGTCACCTTCACACTGTCATCTGCAGCAGCAAAGGTACAGTGAACAAGAACAACGAGGTGTCAGTCACCTTCACACTGTCATCTGCAGCAGCAAAGGTACAGAACAATGAGGTGTCAGTCACCTTCACACTGTCATCTGCAGCAGCAAAGGTACAGTGAACAAGAACAACGAGGTGTCAGTCACCTTCACACTGTCATCTGCAGCAGCAAAGGTACAGTGAACAAGAACAACGAGGTGTCAGTCACCTTCACACTGTCATCTGCAGCAGCAAAGGTACAGTGAACAAGAACAACGAGGTGTCAGTCACCTTCACACTGTCATCTGCAGCAGCAAAGGTACAGTGAACAAGAACAACGAGGTGTCAGTCACCTTCACACTGTCATCTGCAGCAGCAAAGGTACAGAACAATGAGGTGTCAGTCACCTTCACACTGTCATCTGCAGCAGCAAAGGTACAGTGAACAAGAACAACGAGGTGTCAGTCACCTTCACACTGTCATCTGCAGCAGCAAAGGTACAGTCGGGTACAGTCGTACACTATGTAAACAGGCAGTGAATGCCATCACCTTTCTATGGGAGAAGTGAGATTTACTTCCCCCTTTGGCCTACTGAAACATGGATCTTTTAGGCCTGTTTTGATGGAAGCCAGTGATCCACATTTTTAAGGGATGGTGTCAGGGCATTCCACACTTTGCTGGCTGTGCTGTAGAAAGATAATTTACCCATGTTTGTTCTATAGGTGGGTGTTACCAGATCGTTGTTGGTGCTCCCTCTCGCATAAGGATAACTCTTAACATTAACTTCTCTCTCTTATTCCTTGTTCAGAATCTGAACCATGTCATGGTGGCGATGGCCCAGCTACTTCACATACGGATGCCAGGTTCCTATGAGGTGACCTTCCCTCCCAGCCCTGGCACACCTGGCACTGCCATGCCAGGAAAGGGCCCTGAACAGCCAGGTATTTGTATAACGTGATGCAGACCCATGTATTTCTAGGACTCGGATGTTATTAAGGCACGACGATAGATTCAGTGAATAACGGTGTCCTGATGGTGACATGGTGTTTTATTATTTTCCCAGGGGCGCTTTGTGTAAAGGACGGTGCTTCACAGAGTCAGGATGAATGGCTGAGGCAGTTCGATGTGTCCCTTCCAGGCTGCACTTTGAAGAAACAGGTCGATATTCTCTCACTCATCAAACAGGTCAGTCATTGCATAACTTTGCCGAACTCAAAGGTCCATATAATTCCTTATGATCAAAGGTGCTCTGAGACTAGCATCTTGTATGACACTCATTTTGTGGACTCTCATATACTGGTACT
Organism: Protomyctophum bolini; assembly: GCF_963924005.1. NCBI lineage: Eukaryota > Metazoa > Chordata > Actinopteri > Myctophiformes > Myctophidae > Protomyctophum > Protomyctophum bolini. Next base: position 9,195,685 of record NC_137866.1, read on the forward strand.
TAATTTTTCTCAGGAACTTTCTGAGCAAGAGGACAAACCGGTACAGCACTGTTACACCACCAATGTGAGCGACTTGGATGTGCGCCACCTTCCAATTATCCCCATAGAGGAATCTCCACCTCCTTCGCCCTCTCCTCCACCCCCTCCTTCGCCGTCTGCCCCAGCTCCCACTAGCGAAGCTGAAAATCCCACCAAGCCAGCTTCTCCCTCGCCTTCTCCCTCCAGTCCCTCAGTTCAGATCAAGACTGAACCTGAGCAGGAAGCTATTACTACTCCTGTTGATGCTGAACCAACAGATACCACGGAACCTGCTGCAGCTGCTCCAGAAACAAACACGGATACGGATCCAGTCGCTGCTGCCTCCACAGCTCTTGATCCTACTGCTCCTAGTGAAGATGCTTTAACCCCTGCTGCAACGGAAGACGACTCTGCAACCGAGCCAGCCCTCCCACCCAAGGATTCCCCAACCACAATGGAGGTGTCCCCTAAAGCCATCAAGCAGCGCAGGCCCCATTCTCCAGATGAGTTTGTGGTGCAGCCCAAAGTGAAGAAGTGGAAGGGGATTCGCTGGAAGCGCCTTCAGATTGTCATCACTATCCGCAGGGGTGGTTCCAAGAAGGAGAACAGCCGCGAGGTGTCGGAGCTAATGGAGCGCCTGCGCATCGCTCTTCGGCCAGACAAGCTGCCGCGAGACAAACGGAAGTGTTGCTTCTGTCATGAGGAGGGTGATGGAGCGACCGATGGGCCAGCTCGTCTGCTCAACATAGACGTGGACCTTTGGGTGCACCTCAACTGTGCCCTGTGGTCCACCGAGGTGTATGAGACGCAGGGTGGCGCCCTCATTAACGTCGAGGTGGCTCTGCGTCGTGGCTTGCGTACCCGATGCGCCTACTGTCAGAAAACGGGTGCGACCAATAGCTGCAACAGGTTGCGCTGTCCCAACGTCTACCACTTTGCCTGCGCCATCCGGGCGCGCTGCATGTTCTTCAAGGACAAGACCATGTTGTGCACCCAGCACAAGTTGAAGGCCAGTACTGATGAGGAGCTTAGTACTTTTGCAGTTTTCCGCCGTGTTTACATCGAGCGTGATGAGGTCAAGCAGATCGCCAGCATCTTACAGCGAGGTGACCGCATCCACTTGTTCCGCGTGGGTGGCCTCATCTTCCACGCTATTGGCCAACTTCTGCCGTCCCAAATGGCCAACTTCCATTCCTCCACCGCCATCTTTCCTGTGGGTTACGAGGCCACTCGCATCTACTGGAGTACGCGCGTGCCCAACAAGCGATGTCGATACCGCTGTCGCATCAACGAGACCGATACTCAGCCTCTGTTCGAGGTGCGAGTGCTGGAGCATGGCATGGAGGACTTGCACTACCGTGACAACAGCCCAGAGGGTACGTCCAGTAGAACTGTCCCCACTCATCCGTGTTCATCAGAGAAGGTGTGACGGCCAGCGTCTAACCCTGTCCTGTGTTGTTTTCTCCTCAGGCATCTGGGACCGGGTGGTCCAGGAGGTGGCTAAACTTCGGGACGATAACGGCATGTTGAAGTTGTTCACTGACCACGTCAAGGGAGAAGAGATGTATGGCCTCACCATCCACGCTGTTATGCGCATCACTGAGTCGGTAAGAATTTGAGAGCAAAGCGCTGGTACAGTTATTTCCCTTCTGTAATAAGAATAGTTAAGTATAATATACGAATACAATTTAACTTAATCTTAGCCCATCAATAATAAGGTTTTAGGGCCTCTACCTGAAATGTAGTCATCACGTCGTCCATCCTTCCGTCCGTCCGTTCACATTATTTGATTACTATTATTCTTGTGACCACTGAAGGCAATGTTTGGTTGACTGAAAGATGAATGAATATACATATTGTTACTGTCACCACTTAACTCTATATTCTAACATTTTTTGTAAATTAACGCCCTACTTGATCATACTACAGTGTCACACAAAAGTAAAAGTTCTGCAAGCTTGTAGATCTTCTATACTTTTGATGCTTTTTTTTATATTATTATCTTTTATTTGCTTTTGACATTTAATTTACATACAGTTGTAAAATGCAAGTTATAAATATATAAATACATTTACTAACTGAACAATTACTGACCCTTCCCCGACCATTCCTAGTACAAGAAAACTATCAAGTGCATGATTTACTTTTGATGCTTGAATTTGAATCCTGAACAGCAACATTTTTAGACGTGGGTTTTCCTCCCGAGTCCTAACGGAGACAAAATGCACGTACTGTATATAAAACTCATATATGTGTTTGTGTGTTTAGTTGCCTGGAGTAGAGAATTGCCAGAACTACCAGTTCCGCTACGGCCGCCACCCTCTGATGGAGCTCCCTCTCATGATCAACCCCTCTGGGTCTGCCCGCTCGGAACCCCGGGTCCTCACGCACTGCAAGAGGTGAGAACAACATCCTGACGTGGTGTGGCACACAATGCTTCAAAGTAAATGACCCCACTTAAGACCTGTATTTAGGCATGTCACAAATATTACATAACCGCCTAATCACAATTATTTGAGATTGCAATTATTTTTGCATAATCTGCAATCGGATCCGGATCCTTACAACACGTCATATTTGTGACGTGTTGTAAACTTGTAGAATCTAAAGTAGTTGATCTACAATAGTTGATCTACAATTCTCCGCTCCCTCCATTGGCTCCCGGTCGCTGTCCGCACAGAATACAAAACTCTGATGCTGGCATTCAAAGCAAACAAAGGCATGGCTCCCCCATATCTCACAAGTATGATCGTACCCTACAAACCCTCCCGCGCACTCAGATCAGCCAATGCAGGGAAGCTGGAGGTACCTTCACTAAAAACGCCGGGACACCGCTCCACACGTCCCAAACTCTTCTCCCTTCTGGCTCCAAAACTATGGAATGCACTTCCCATCACAGTACAACTGCAGCCTCACTCCCAATCTTCCGCCGTAGTCTGAAAACCCACCTCTTCAGACTCCACCATGGCCCGTAGCACTTGCCCTAGCCTAGCCCCTTAGATAGCATTTTATGTCAAATTAGATAGTATTTTAGACAGACTTATAGCTTGTTACGTAGACAGCACTAGAATTGCATTTTATGTAGTCATAGCACTTTATAGTACACATGTATATTGTATAATATATAATATAGTATAGTATGTATAGTTGACATAGATACTCCACTGTTACGTTCTTAGTTTATACATGATTCATGATAACTACTTTTTATATTATGTGATGTATGACATGCTTTTGTTTTTGCTTAAATGTAAGTCGCTCTGGATCAAGAGCGTCTGCTAAATACCTAAATTGTAAATTGTACAATGTAGAATCTAAAATGTGTAACCGCCACAGCCCTACTTGTATTCTCATCTCGTCTCTGCCTCCACAGGCCCCACACTCTCAACAGCACCAGCATGTCCAAGGCCTACCAGAGCACCTTCACCGGGGAGATCAACACGCCCTACAGCAAGCAGTTCGTCCACTCCAAGTCCTCCCAGTACCGGCGGCTGAAGACCGAGTGGAAGACCAACGTGTACCTGGCGCGCTCCCGCATCCAGGGCCTGGGTCTGTACGCCGCCAAGGACCTGGAGAAGCACACCATGGTCATCGAGTACATCGGCACCGTCATCCGCAACGAGGTGGCCAACCGCCGGGAGAAGATCTACGAGGAGTCGGTATGCTGACGGTCACAATTATCCCATTCTGACCTGAGATCAGATTCATACGAGGTTTCCACTGGACACACACTGGTCTGATTAACCCATTCTGACCTGAGATCAGATTCTAAAAAATGTCAGTCGTTCTTCGATTTTTCAAAAATAGCAGACCTACAAGCTCGTAGCGCGCCACTCGGTGGCGCGCTATGAGCTTGTAGATCTGCTATTTTTCAATAGCTAAAGCATAACATGATGCTTACACCAAAACGGGTTCCCGTACAGAATGGGCTAATTGCAATTATTGCCCTGTGCAATTATCTTTTATTATGTAGCCTAAAAGACAAATCAAACAGAAATTAAGTATTTATTCATGTTATCTTCAATGTTCAATACCAAAAACTTTTAATCTATACAATTAATATCCACGTAAAACAAAGTTGTCTTCCATGAATAATAATATGCGAGTCTTATTCGTTTCCGTTTTTTCTTCACTTCTCCTGCCATAGAACCGTGGGATCTACATGTTCCGTATCAACAACGAGCAAGTGATCGATGCCACTTTGACAGGCGGCCCAGCTCGGTGCGTGTTACTGCTTGATCTATCTCTAATTTGATGTGCTTGTCCTCGTCTTATTCACCATTAACTTAATTTTCTTTTTTTTGCCACAGATATGTCAACCACTCCTGTGCCCCGAACTGTGTTGCAGAGGTTGTAACATTTGACAAAGAGGACAAAATTATCATCATCTCAAGTCGCAGGATCCCAAAGGGAGAAGAGGTGAGTGCTGTAGAAACTCGGACAGCATGGGGCATCCTCCACAGGGGTAAACTTCCTACCCAACACTGTGGCGACTGGGGTTCGAATCCTCCCAAGAAGCGATTTGACGTGTATCAGATGAGACATATGGCTGTCTACTACGGCCTCCCATGACCAACCAGTAGGGACCGGGACTACATGGGGGATTAGGAATTGGCACAAACACTAAATTGGAAGAATACGGTAAAACATAATTGGAAAAAGAAAAGAAAGAAACCAGACAGTGTGAACTCTCATGTACAATAGAGCTGTCAAATAATGGTTTAATATTTGAACACCATTCAAATTCAACCCATTAGGGAGGAAAAGGAAGTAATTTCAATGTGAAGATTGACATTCAAATGTGGAACGGATAAAGACAAAATACAGGACCTCGTAATAGCGCGTCTGTTCGTTTGAACTTCTGCATAACTAAAACCAAATCTCATATTTTAGTTGAAAACTTGAAGTCAAGGACAAGCTACAGATGGCCCACCTTTCCACAAAGAACAAAAGGAGGGCACTTCTCATAAACATGCACCCAAATGAGTGGCCAGATGTCTGGAGTCACTCCATTCAAACAGCCATGTCTCCACTCCACTATTTTGCATGAGGTTGCTACCTGTAACACAAGAGGCTTTTATACAAAGAAACACTACAGCCTGAGGTTGCTTGAATGTAGTTACACATTTAACTATAAACAAACGGATATCATTTTAAATGTTTGTGTTCAGAATATTTTAGTATAACTTTTGGCTATGGTCGACGACCCTAATAAATTAATTTTGCAATCATTTTGATGTTTTTCAATAATTGTTAGGCGGCAGTCTTCATAATTTCCATCTGCTTGTTTCAGCTGACATACGACTATCAGTTCGACTTTGAGGACGATCAGCACAAGATCCCTTGCCATTGTGGAGCCTGGAATTGCCGAAAGTGGATGAATTAACAGGAAAGAAAACGAGAGAAAAAAAAAGAGACTTCCCTTCTCATTGGTGCCAGAACACTCCTGCGCCAAAGCCTTTTTTTGAATCCTAGTACTTACCCAGTGCATAAGCTGTTCTGAAATACACGGAGGGAGACACGCCTCTTCGCATCTATGAAAGACTATATATAGCGTTCACACCTGCAGCCAAAGGTTTGAAAGAGCATTAACAGATTTAAAAGAAGAAAAAAAAGCAACCAACCACCTCCACTAACAGCAGCCTAATGGTGGGACAATCTTTTTCTCTTTGGACTAGTGGATTACTCTTTCCTCTGCCAAAAGCAACCCTCTTCTCTACTGCACCCTCTCAATAAACTTACTATGGCTGGAAACAATGCTCATCTACCAAAAGAACCTGATCCTCCTTTCTTCTTTCCAATATCAGTACTTTGAGAAAATCAAAAGCCATTTTAAGAAGTGAACTAATGCATTTTTATGTTTTAAGTCGGACCTACTTCTTCTCCTACACCCCTACCTCCCTTCCTCCCTTACCTCCCAGGAAAAAAGAGACACTTTCCCTTAAAGTCATCAATGAAGACAACACGGATATCGGCTCGCTAGACAATCCTGATGTGGCTCTGCATAGAACTATGTATGATCGATGGTTAAGATGTATGATATAAGTTCAGATGCTATTGACCTCTGGCTCCAGAGGCGCCAGGTGTTTTTATGAGTGTCTGGAGTCTAAAGGTGGGTTTAGTTGGACCCAGTCTACCTCATTGATTTAGTGGGAAGTGACTGCTTTGTACAAAAACTGTTAACTGCTACTGTGGAACATGGGGAGGGAGGGGAGGGAAGGGGGTGTTTTTACAGGGCTTAAGCCTGATTTATGCATCAATGACAATGTTTTGTGATTTATTGTGCAACAAAAATGTTTTCATAACTGAAAACGCATCACCGTTGGCACTTTTTCAGCTGAAAATATGTTTTTGTCAAGCGATATGCCACACTACACTTTGTTGCAGAAGCATAAATCACTCCTTAGCCTTCTCGGACAAGCAGGGAAACTTTAGCAGCAGGTTTGCTCTATCTACTCTATGCTGATGATGATTTACAATAATGAGCCAACATAATAATTATTATTATTATTACTCACAAGTTATTTATACAGAGGAAATATATGACAGTTTTGATAAGATATTGCATTAAGATCACAATCAGAAGCTTAACAGGAGTCCTGTAATGCCATCAGATCATCTTAGAATTTCATGTTAGCTTTTTTGTTTTTGTTTCTCATTTATATTTATGAATTTAGAAATCATGCTTCATCTTGGTGTGTGTGAAAGCACAATAGCATCCACCTCTTTCTATGATCGCTTACAACAGACTAATGTGGGTGATAGCTTCCACAGCTTTAGGATCACAGATGGATACTGTAGTCTTGGAAAGACTATCAAAGTCCAACCAACCGCTTGAAGGAAAAGTATGCTTCATTGTCACGTGTTCAGGTCACAGTTGATTAAAACTAGCCGGTGGATGCCCGACTACTATCCCTTTTTAATGCTTTTCATGCCTACATCTCAATCTTCTCTCAACCTTGAACCCTGAATCATGTCATCTTCTAAACCATGTAATGGACTGTTTAAACTTTACTGTAATGAGTCTTTCTCTGCCGCGAGTACAGCCTACAGTGTATCTGCTTCCCTCTTAGTGTGTTTTTTTTTTCTTTTTCTAGTGGTTGGTACCGTCTTCTTGAGGCTGAACCAGTGGCAGGGGAAGACTTGGGTTGTTGTTTTTTGTTGGTTTCTTTTTGTAAAGATAAGGGCATTTGTTTTCATTTCTCGGAAAGATGAATGACAAAGTAAATCTTTTAAGAAGGGAGCTTTACTAAGACTCCACCTTCCCTTATTACTTTGTTTCCTCTTCCTTCTAACCTAAGACCTCACATGATAAAAAATGCAAAAGTGTACAAACTGTATATAAATATATATACACATTAGGGGGGGGGGCGGGGGGACAGCAAACTCTTTATCCAACCCCTTTTTAATCAAAGTAAAAAAATGTAGAGAAATAAAATTGAGACAATTCAACCACTGGATATCATTTTATCATAAAGATGAAGCTGTATATATATAAATATATGTAAAATGGCAAACTAATATCTTGATATGTATATGAACCAGAGTGTTTTTGCATTTACCTGTTTTTCTATTAGTGTTTTTTGCTATAAGCTTTCAAAGACAGTTTGTTAATTAAAAAACAAAACAAAATGGGTATTTGAAAATGTCTGGTCTTCTCCAAAAGCTTGGGACGGGAAGCCAAGATAAACGACAACATTAAGAAAGGATCTGTGTGGAAAGTCATGGTTATTAGATATGAAAGTCACTTATGGCGTAAAGCAGCAGCAGTACAAAGGTGCATAGTATTTGTGTATTTATGTAATATTGTTCATGTGTTTTTTCCCCCCATTTTTATTTATGCTACTGCTTGTTGAGTACCAAAATATGTCCCTTAATTCATCGCAATTGGATTGATATACAGTTTGAATGGAAAATCTTGAATTCCCTTAGGATGATACTGTTCTGATTAGTGTTTTTTTGCTCCTTTTTCTTTTAAAATCTTCCCAATAGAAGTGAATGTGTTGGTATACCTTGTGAAATGGTTACTTGGCCTAATGTACGTTATGATGTAATACTCAAAGTTAATCCCATGCTTACCTGAGAATGGATTGCACTCTTGTAGTATATAATGGAGTTCTTCTCTAAAGTGGTAGACATTGATCAAGTGTCCGAGGCAGTGATATACAGTATATATATATATTTTTTGGTATGTTTATATTGCAAGGGAAGACCATGACACGACATTTTGCCGCTCACTGGATTTTAGCCTGAATAATTTTTAACTTCTTTGGATCTTAATTTAAGTTCTCTGCATATCTTATAATTTAATAAAGAGTTTGCTCAAGTTGAAGTTTTTTTTTTTCTTTTTTTTTTTTTAACCTAACCTACTTTTTAAAAAGATGTTGCATTCTGTACAGCAGAGATACTTTTAGGGAATATGAATAAATATAATGATAATTTTTATTGTATGTGGCATGTTTTGTATGGATGTTATTTTGAATTGTACATATTTTTTTGATGACGCCAGAGGTTGCATCTCTTTATATACAGCTTTTCCCCTCCCCCTACCCATCATCTTATTTCTTTGTCTGCTTTTATTTCTTGTAAAGGAAAATAAAATGCATTTTAAATATAATGCTATTTTTCTTTTTTCATTGATGCCTGAAGTCCAACAGCCTCGGGTTACAAATGACCTCTCGCTGGCCAGATTTCACAAAAACTAAACATACATAATTATAATTCTATGAGGCTATAATAAGTAATTAGTAGAAAGAGTATTCCTACATTGTGGTATTTTACCTTTTTCCTGTGTTATTATGGATGTTAGTCTTTAACCCATTCTGACCTGGCACCCATTTTGGTGTTAGCATCATGTTATGCTTTAGCTATTGAAAAATAGCAGATCTACAAGCTCATAGCGCGCCACCGAGTGGCGCGCTACGAGCTTGTAGGTCTGCTATTTTTTGAAGAATCGAAGAACGACTGACATTTTTAGAATCTGATCTCAGGTCAGAATGGGTTAATCAGACCAGTGTGTGTCCAGTGGAAACCTCGTATGAATCTGATCTCAGGTCAGAATGGGTTAAAAGATGCTTTGCTGTAAAGAGTGGTTAAAAATGTATCTTTTGGAAGTTTGGAACATTTTCACACTTATCTAGATAGGCCTACTAAGTAATTGGTTGTATAACAATTTAACAAATACCTTGCATGCTTTTGTGGGCCTCGAGATAATAGATAATAGGTCAGTGCTTTGTAAACCAGTTCTTTGTAAAAAAAAGGTTCTTTGTTCAAAACCAAGCATGAGCATTTTTTCCAAGTTTGTCAGAACTCAAAGGATAGCGACTCGCCACTATACAGATCGTCATTCTGCATGCAAACTCCACTTTAAATACTTCAGTGAACAGGTTGGAATCACTGCTAGGGCTGTAAAAATCCTCTCTTATGGGGGTCCCTGTCGTATTATTTTCAAATGGGGGTCCACAGGCTAATTAGTGTCAATTTGGGGGTCCCTGACATGAAAGCTCAAGCTGAAAAGTCTCTTGGTTCAAAAAAGGATGAGTGTTTTCCCCTCAATTTCTGCCTGGCTCTAATCTTTCACTGAAGACCACACAATATAACTGAGTAGCCTATAGTGGGGAAAAAATATTTCTAATAGGATCTTATAGGATTTCGAAAATCCTATTAGAATCCTATCCTATAGGATTATGAACATTTTAAAACGTTCCAATAGAATTTCTATATGAAATTCCTATAAGAATCCTATAGGATTTAGAAAATCGTATTAGAATCCTAATTCCTATTGGGGTTTTCCAAATTTCCAATATAATTCTATAGTAGCCATAGGCCTATTCTATTGGGACTTCTAATTATCCTAATTATTTCTTTCAGTGTCACCTCTATCATAATGTTATTGAAATCCTATTGAAACGTGTTTTCATACAATAGTCCTACAAGCATACACATACCAGGAATCATATTTCAAATACATTATACACTGTAGTAGGCCAACGACACGTGGTAAACAAGGACTATACTTCCTCCGGCGGAGGTCTAATTATGCGCACTAATACACAACACCTGTCATCTTGCCACTACCCCTTTCAGCGTCAAGAGGTGAGTTTCTCTGCTTGTTATAGTTTAATTTATTCGCAAAATAAAAACAGTACAAAAAGGTAACATTTAAGAGAAAATAAGTGCAGGTTGAGAAAGGATAAATTAAATCACGCATAAAGGGTTATTTGTAGGCTACATGTTTCTCACATGCCGTCTTAATTCCTATATTTACAATAACATGGTTGGTTCTTGATATAATAGGCAGCCATAGGCTATTATTATTATGGTTTTTGCTTGATGCCACCGCACCGAGTCGTGTAGCTAAGCTAATTATTAAATAAGCTATAGCTTATTTAATAATTAGGCTAATGCTAAAAATAAAAAACGGGTTGGTTGGTGTCCACTCTGAACAGTAACACCAACACTCTCCGTTTGTGTGTGTGTATCCGTTTACTTTAGGCCATGGTAATGAGCATGCGTTTCTTATTTTACTGTCCAATTACAAGGGCCCTATTTGTGGACCATCTTGCTCCGTTACCATAAAGACATCCAATGTAATTACTGGCCCTGAATGTGGCACGTTTTTCTTTTCCCCCCTTTTTTTACAATAACCATTTCTGTTTTGGCCCCCCAATAGACACTGGGTTCTATGGGTTACTCCCATCATAAAGCCTTTGCCCCAGAGACAACCAACATCTGAAGAGACCACTTAATACTACTTCAACAGAATCTGGCAGGACAACAAATGAAAGGGACAAAGCCACCAATAAGAAAAACAAAACAAAATGGTATTTATTGTATATCATCTATGTACACATTTTGAACAAAATCAGAAAAAGATTTGCATGACATGAGTTTTTGAAACCTTTTAAGTATTATTTATGAACAGGACGTCTGATGGTAAAATATACCCATGGCAACAAACCAAACATGGACAGGAGCATTTGACATTTGGTTCACTTTACAACAGTCTTCCATTGCCATCTGAGCACCGTCTCAGCTACGCTCTGCCTGCTTAACGTTTCCACCCATGTTACAGTAGCAGCAACTTGACTGGGGTATTCACGCCCAACAATCAAAAAAAGAAAAGGGGGGACGGGGGACAGACAGAAGTAAGTAGGCAGAGGAAAAGACAAAGTCTAAAGCCTAATTTATACTTTGTTGCGAATCACGTTGCCTTTAAAATCAAGTTTTCTGTGACACGAAACGAGTATAAATTAGGCTTAATCTACTGTAATTCACCACCTCAGTGGAGACTGAGGTCCCAGTGTTTGAGACAGCATGCATAACAAGGTATTACCATGACATTTATTCTGGTTGTGTACAGACCCCTGGTTCAAGTGTTAATAATAACGTTACATAATGCTAACATCAACCCAAATCCATGGGACAGAAAATAGTGCAGAGCCCAAGAATGACAAACTGCCAGTGTAATACTTTCATCATCTTGTCTGCAAACACAGCGTTGCAAGCAGTTAGAGAGCTGCAGACCACAATGGTAGCACGAGAGCATGTGGTTTCACTTTACATGTGTCAATCTCAGAAGGCAATGGCTCTGAATCACATTTCACATCCAACAACAGTATATGCTTGCCCTGATCGAAACTGTGACATCCATCACATATCCGTATTTAAAAAGCCATTGGCGAGATTAGAATGGAAGGTTACATTGCGGTCCTTAATATTCCAGTGTCAACAAAAAAGAAAAAAGGAGATAGCTACCACCCAGAAGACAGAGTAACAGATTTGGTTTTACGGAGCTCTGAAAAGAACTCAACAGGCAAATTCCAACATATATATATATAAACAAAAAGTAGCTGCAGCAAAATGAACTGGGATCAGTAGTACCACCAAACCGCTAGTGGAGTAGCAAAATGACCAAAATAATCCAGCAGATGACAGTCCATTGCCTAGCACAGAAGATAAACCATGCAGACACATCAAGAAAACGACAGATGTCTTGTGTAGTACCATTCAAAAGTCACTGGTCAAAACAATCTGGTGCTTGTGACATTAAAAAAAAAAAGTTTATATACAAATCATATGTACCCATCATCAGTAGTATCTAATGTCAAGAGTCGAAGAAAAAAAAAACGCAGTGTCATTTACACAAAATTATATAAAATAAAAAAATCAGTATATTCAATTGCCATTTCATACGCCTCTTATTTGCTCAGTGTGTATGATGCCATCGTCTATTGTCTGAGATTACGACGACATCCTTAAATTGAAATAGTCTATTTTTTTACTTTGTTAACGTTCGGTGAAGATGTATGGAGTTACATTAAAATCAGACACCGGCTCGTCACATCTCATCTCATCTCATCTCACAGTGTGTTCATCAGTTATGACAATTAAAAATTATCAACAAATAAATAAGAAATAAAATCATCCCAAATACTATCCCTGCCACAGTTAAAATTAAACAGGAGTGAACCACATCAAACATGTGAAAGCTGCAGGCGGCCGCTGCACATGTGATGCAGACGCTACGAGTGAGTGCAACACATTTCCGTTTCTCCGTCTCTGTGGTGCTGTTCAATGTGGGGAGAACAGCACCATCCATTAACCACTTAAACCCCAGCATCCTTATGGTGTGTGTGGGGCTCGTTGTGGCTCCACAAGTTCACAACGAGCTTGTCGATCGGCCATTTTCAGCAAAAGCTTTCCCCCCACAATAATGACATTTTAAATACACCAGTATAGAGCCCGGAGGGACTCCGGTCGCCAATATGGGGTTTAAGTGGTTGACGCTCATCTTGCCAAGTGTCCAATAAGGGATGTTTGTTGCACAAACGGCAAGCTATCCCAGATGGCGACTGGCGTGCCTGTGGTCTCTTTGAGACACAGTAGTCTGCAAAACATATGACGCCTTTTTACATGGACTGAAAGATCCCAGTAGTAGAACAGTGCTTCAGCCTTCCCCTCCCCCCCCCCAACACATGTACACATTCACAACAAGAGAATGTGATGGTTGCCTGCAGGACAGGATATTCATTGATCTGCATTATTCTTCTTTTAACTTAACATAAAACCCACAAAACACATCTAGGAGTCTTCAGGACACGCTTTAGTCCATCGAGGTACTAATTCGTGAAATTCAGATGTAAAAAAGAATGAAACAGAATCCTGTCATTGTACAATAGCGATAATTCCTGCCATGGGAAATGAAAGAGCGGTGGGAGTGATGATGGCATTAGCAGTGGTAGTGCTGTAGTGTTGAGGCCCATGGAGAAGGGTGGGGTGGAGGGCTGGGTAGGAAGAGGAGGCAGCAGTAGTGGGAAAACACAAGGGATGGAGAAAAGGAAGAAGGGAGGGTGGTTCTCAGTAGTTTTGGCTAAAAAGGTGAGGTAGGCCTTGTCACAACTTGGAGTGTGGCTTTAAAACTGGCAGGGTTTTCACTTGCAGTCTTGTCTTTTTAGTGTTCTTTTTTATGTGGTTTTTGTGTTTTTTCCCCTCCTCTCAGCCCCTATACAGGAGTGTGGTGTGGTTGTGCGTCTCCAGCGTGCCTCGCTGCCCCGGCCGCTGTCGCCACCGACCCCTCCTCTCCCTCACATCTTGACATCCTCCTCCACGCTGAGCTGAGACAGAGTCTTCTTGATGCGCAGGGCGGTCAGTCTGGCTGCACCGTTGGCGTACCAACACTCCCTCATGATCTTCCCCATCACACGCAGTGACTGCACAGGAGGGAGAGACAACATAAGATACACAAGCAGGTATGTTGTATGTCTAGGACCGAATTAGTTGGCATCTATAGACCAATCACAAGTTTAACTCCTGCTGCTGCTGCTGCTACATGCTACACACATGGCTCAAGTTAGCACATCATTGGTCATACAGTATGTAGGCAATGTTCAAGATATGTACACATCAATGTAGCTCTTGCCTCTGTTAAAGCATGAAGGAAAGCAATTCTATACCTCATAGCTCTGCCACCAGTTGGGCACGTTGGGCCTTAGTCTCTGGTCACACACCACCTTCCTCATCTCCTCTATGGAGGGGTCAGAGGGCACCAGGTCAAAGTATGGCAGCTGGTACTCCTCGTGGATACCTTCAATTACAAGCAATAAAGCAAGTTCAAATCTCATGACATTGTCTGCGATTTGTGAGAACAGCGTGAAAGGAGACCCGTAGAATTATGATGTTTAGGCAATAATCATTCTAAACCAACACATAGCTAACCAGTGGAAGAAATCGCAGACGGAGGCTTTAAACCTTTGCTTTTACGAAATATCTGAGACAATTATAGTTTTCTGGAAGATGCTTCTGAATGTGTTCTATTGCCGAAATAGCTGAAAATTCAGGAACCTATAGATAGCCATTTTCGGGATGCTTCCAAATGACCGATATCAGTCGAGGGGACTGATAACTTTATTCCATGTGCACAGTAGAAAGCCTGCTCAGTTGGATTCAAGCTTCATCTTTTACCACTCCAGTCCAAGCAGATAAAGACAGGGTCCCCACACGTTTACCAATGAATTTTAAAAGGCCTTTCTGTTATTTTCCACCCCGTTTCCGTGACTGTATTAGAGAGCCTAACAAATGCCTATTAGACACATTTTGGGATTATTCTAGGGGGGGAAACTATAATAATAAATAACACACACGCACACACTTCCAGAACTTTTCCAGGCCTGAGAAACTTATTAGAATTTCATAACATCTCCAGGAATTTCATGACAGTGGAAGCTGTGTGCGCGCAAGTAAAACAGTGTATGCATGTCTCTTACCTCCAGCATTGCAGCGACGTGCTATCTCCCAGTACACCAGTCCCAGCGCGTAGATGTCGGCACACTTAAAGGAGTCAAAGTGCTTCATGTTGATGGTTTCATCCAGCACTTCTGGAGCCATGTACCTGGAAGGAGGTAGGACATTCCTTTATTAATAAGGGCTCTGCAATTACAGTTAAATTGATGAGCTTGCTGATTTTGCGAGATAACAAGACCATTAACTACGGTAGTCATGATCACAAGTCTTGATAATTTCGGGAGAAAAACTAAACAAAAACATATGTCCAAAATGAAATGTTCTGTTGCCGCAAAAAAAAAACCATGCAATTATGTGATGACGGCGCTAATATGGCACCGCGTAAAATGCACTGGAGCTATGCAGAATTTGGCAGATCACAGAGTAATCTGTGTTTATGTCTGTGAAGGTAAACGATTAGGGCTGTCACGATTATGACTTGCCAATTAATTAATTGTCACTCAAATAATTGAGATTAACGTATGAATATAAAAAATAATAATAAACACATTTCCGTTTGGCTTTAGGCTTCTTAAACAATAATAAATTGCAAAATGCGACTGCGATTATCTCAAGATAAGTGAGATTAGGCGACTATGTAATAATAGCGACAGGCCTATGTATGAAGGAGGAGGGAAAGCCGTACCTCTTGGTGCCCACACGCTGGTTAGGTGCGATGTCGATGGTGTCTGTGATGGACTCGTGGCGGACGGCGAGACCCAGGTCCGCTATGGCACACATGCCGTTCTTCTTTACCAGGATGTTCTTGGACTTCAGGTCTCTGTGAGCGATGCCGGGCTTACCTGCACGAAAATGCACTGTACTGAAATTGTCAGTTTCTAAAAGATATTTACTACCCAAAAAAATATCAACGGTCACCCAGTGATACAGAAATGTGTTTACTGCATATACTTGCATTTGTATTGTATTTTTATTTTTTTCTAGCCTCATAGTACATGGAGTTTGGACATACTCGAGTAGTTCACCCAAAAAACGACTTATTTTCGATCAATTACACATGTCATAAAGCCTTGAATTAGGGAAACATTTGGAGACATTTTATTAACCCTTACAGCACTAGCATTTGTTGAACAATTAGGATCTAATTCATAATTTTTTACCCATTAAAAAAAAGACAAATGGGGAGTCCCAGTCCACCCGGACGGGGAATTAGCAGCCACAACGTTACGTGCGTTATCGTGAACACACTTATAAATAAATTAATACATACAGAGATGCAATGACATTTAAGTTGACCAAAGTTTGGCGAAAGCCCGGTGGCTGCTGCTGCTATCACACACTAAACAGCTCTGGAGTGTAGGCTAATAATGGGGAAGAGGTTAGGAGGCCAGGGTTCCCCGTGGGATTTTATTTGTATTTTATCAGTTCACCATTAGCCGTTAGTGTTTGTCGGTTACCAATGTCTTAACGGCTAACGGTTGGACACCCCTACCTTGAATTCATGGATTTATTTTTGTTGCATTCCTAAGCCAATAAATTGATGACCGTGGGTGGTTGCTCAGTAGGAGAGTCTCCATCATGTGAACTACTCCTTTAACAATAACAGTTTTATTCCACATTGTGCTTGAAAGCCGAGTGCACGCTAAACACTTTTTACATTTTAAGTATAGCGTTGTCCATTGTACCGTCTTCCACTGTATACTGCCACGTAGTGGATGTCGAGTCCTGTTGTCAGTGACGTACTATTGCACTAGTATCAACGAAAGATAAGTACTACTGTCCTGGCTGGCAAATAAGATATTCTCATGAGCTTACCCTGAGTCCCGAGGATCTCCATATGCAGGTGTGCCAGGCCACTGGCAGCTGACAACGCCAGTTTGATCATGCCCTCGATGGTGACGGAGTAGTGGTTCAGGTAGTCAAAAAGAGAGCCGTGCTCATGGTAATCCGAGACCAGCCACAGCTGGGTCCATGTGCCATTATCTGACAAAGACAAAAGGGCAATGAGGACATAGTAAATGAACACTGACTACAGCAATTTCTGAAGCACAAGAGCCCTTTTATTTATTTATAGATAGATCTCAAGTAAAGTACAAATACCTCAAAATTGTAATCTAGTACATTTACTTAGTAGTAGTTCCTTTCCACCACTGCGTATACAATTATGTCTAGTATCGTACAGAATCACCAAAAAAGGTCCCAAGCACCTTTATTTTCCCCCCCCAAAATAAATGAACGACTCTGACCTTTATTGTCCGCGGCGATGAAGCCGAGGATGTTCTCGTGGCGCAGCATGATGGTCTGGTAGATCTCAGCCTCTCGGAACCAGGAGCGCTCCTCCCTGGAGGAGAAGATCTTCACAGCTACGTCTCCACCCCTCCACTTCCCCCGCCACACCTCGCCGAAACGCCCCTTCCCTATGATCTCCTGCAGCACAATGGTCCTGGCCACGGTCCGCTGCACAAACAGAGGCAGACCTGTAGGGGGCAGTAGACGCAAACAGACACACAAAGGTTACTACTAATGACTTCCATGAATGATGAGATGCACGAAGAAAAATAAATCCATTCTACATTATCACGGTTATAAAATAATCTGTCCACACACAAAAAACGAAATGGTAAAATTGCCAGCCTTTATACATGCAGCATTAAAATGCAACAAAACAGCATTTTATCCAATAATGTCTTAGCTGCAGCAGGCCTTCAGAGTGACCAAGTCATTTAATTGTACTACAACTACTGACCAGAGCCTGAACCAGAGGTGGACATGTCGTAGATGAGGTCCTGCAGGGTCTTGTCCTTGGCCAGGTAGAGGTGGTCACAGGAAGGGTCCTCCACCTCCAGCCTCTGCCTGTGGCTGTATGCTCGCTGGTGATATTGGAACACAAACACGCCCACCATCAGCAGCACGCACAGGAGGAACACTGGCCCCGCGATCACGGCTACCAGCTCCACCGGCCCCCAGGGGCCCCCGGAAACAGACCCCGCTTTTGTCGGCACTGAGAGAGTTGAGAGATGGAGAAGAGGGAGGGCAGAGAACAAACGATGAAGGTGACTCAGTCCAACAGATGGAAAATGAACTCTGTTCAGATGCCAGTGTTTCCGTTGCGTTATTGCAGGGGGCCTCACCAGGGACCTTGAGGTCGACACTGTTGCAGAAGTCGGCGTAACAGCAGTGCGTGTTCAGCAGGCCCTCGGCGCTCTGGCAGAAGAAGGGCTGCCCAGGAGGAACGAGGCTGTCCTGGTTGATGCAGATGCGCATGTGTTGCTCCTTCCCGTCGACGTAATACGTGGAGGCCATGCAGGCGCCGTCTGTCTCGCACTCATAGCCCGTCTTCTCACAGTTGGTGCAGTTACACCGCAAAGCTTTGGGCAGAGAGAGAGAGATAATGTTAGTGAGTGAAGCACAAACACAGAGCAAAATTAACTGATCACACTTGTGTGAAATGAGGGCTAGAGACGGGGAGTGACACGCAGAGAAGGCATTGGGACTCAAACCCGCGTCACACTGTTGGGCTACATTGTAGCCTAGTCTGGACCACTGCTGCTAGTGGTCCAGGCCGGCCGTTTTGTCCCGCTGGATCGATTAAAAAAAAAGATGGTCATGTCTGTTGGTTCATCCATCAAACACCTTGTTCCTAAACAAGATATCTTGAAAACTACTAGCTGGATTACTATGGAATTTGTTGTACTCTTTCATACTCCAGGCTGGAAGATGTACCCTTGTGATTTTAGTGAGCCATGGCCTTTCCTCCAGCAAAACCCAGTACCCACAGGCCACAACGTCCACTTGCACACAAGTATCTCAAAATCTAAGGCGTTAAGGACCAGCATGACCTCTAGGGGGCGGGGGCTGCATTTGATCATTTGTCTGTAAGATGAAAAAAACATATAGGCCATGATGTGTTATTTATCACTCCTGATTTATCATACTCGTTCCAATGCCTAGCAGTAGTGGTTACAAACCTGTACAGTTCTCAAATAGGTCCAGCAGGTGGCATGTTAACCCCACAACCCCAAACCTGCATCATGACAACTATTCAGTGTCCTGTTCTGTGGCACGGCATGTATGGCGTGCAGACACAGAGCCTGGAGTTTAGCAGCAGCCAGACAGCCCTGGCGGCCCTGAAATCAGATCCTCCACTGCAGATGAACCCAAACACACTGGGTGGAGATGGACCTGCCCAGTGGGACAGACAAAGTGAAACCCAACAAGGGGAGAGGGCTACTGCCAAATCCCCAATGCAGCATTTCTGCTCGCTTTCTCTCCTCCCGTCTCGCTCTCTTTTCAGACTGAGAGTGAGCTGCCGCCGTTAATGAGACAGGATTTTATTAAAACACAAAACACACTCCTGCATGGGGACCTATTAAAGCTGACTCAATGGGACTCCCGCTGCCACCATAATAAACAATGGTGGTCTATCTACACACTTAAATGAGGTTAGAGTCAGTAAGTCTGTGCGACTCTGCTACATCTAAATCGGAAACAGAGTAGGTTGAGCAACTTAGGAGGGCACAGTGCTGCACACTTGATTAGATTTGGAGTGAAATGTGATTTTGAGTCATGGCGCATATGCTTCTCATTCAAACTAAGGTTAACACAAATGACTTCTTCCTGGGTTCTCCACTCACAAATAAACTATGAAGCAAAGGCCAGGCAAGGATGGTTAATTGGTTACCGGGGGATAGCTTTTTCCATGGACAGAACACCAGAATTTATCGATTGAAAACTTCGTCAAAAACGGTGTAAACGGCACGGAAGTACAGGAAACACTTTGGCTGAAAAAGGTTAACAATGAAACAAGTCCTGGGGACTCATTTCCATCATGGTCCTAAGAGGAACCCAGTGGTAAATGAACTCAACTGCCTGACTGATAACAGTGTCTTTGAGTGAAGTGTGATAGGGCCAAGAGCTGATCCTCATTCAGAACAAAGCCCAGACCACTCACTAATCACCCTCTGGACATAGAAAAGTCAAGACCGCAGAACAAGTGGCAACTGGCAACTCATTTAAAACGCAAGGAGGAGACAAAAAACAGGGTGGATTCTCTGTCCTCGTTTAACCCATTAAAACCAGGAATTGCGGGAAAGCATCTGTCATTTTAGATTTTTGCGTTGGCTATTCAAAATAGCAGATATATTATATAAGCTTTTTGAAACATTTGAAAAAAATCTTGAAAGTGTGTGAACTACGGATTTAGAAGACATTTGTAGAATTGGCCTCAGGTCTGGGGTTAACAAAAAAAAAAGAAAAAAAGCTCTACATTGGTTGGACCCTTGACAATCCATGGCGGTGAGAGAAAGAAAAGGTTTTTTCAGGAGAGGGAGGATTCCACTAATCCTCTGTCTTTTCCTGTGGGTCTCTGTGACCAGATGAGATGAGATCACTCGTCTCCCATTTGTCCCGAGCTAGCTCCTCTCTCTCAAAAGATCTCAATGGTTTTTCACCGCTGGCTCCTTGGGAGCCATTTAGCCGTCACACAGTCAGGCTTTTGTCTCTCCTACCAAAATCACGCCTCGCGCTCGCTTGGCACACAGATTGCCCCATTGCCTGCGAGCAACTTCCAAGTGTCCAAAACCACAAGCCCTAGTGTCATCTGGGTGGTTCCCACACACTACAACTGTGGGAGTTTGCATTGTGGTGTGTGTGAGTGTATGTTTGCATGTAGTGTGTGTTTGCTGATGATACGTCTGTGCTTGTCCATCGAGCGGTAACTGGAATTATGAAAAGGGGGGTGGAGGGGTGAGTTCATCAGTGTCAAGGGAGTTCTAATCCGTGTGATGGTTAACTGTGCGTGTGTGAGAGAGAACCAGCGTTTGTGTGTATGTATATGCGTCTCTTTTTTTGTAAATGCCTCTCCCCTGGACCCCGAGCGGGAAAGTGGCAGGAACTTTTGGTGGAGCGCGTCCAAGTCCCCTACGGTTCGCATGCAGATGGAATTTCCTGCAGATTACAGAGAGGTGAAGCAGACAGGGCCTGATAAAGGGAGAGAAAAACAAGCCCTGTGCCACATCCCACTAATGTGCAGCCTAATGGAGCAAACAGTCTCACTTAAAAAGAAAAAGCAGAGCGGGACTGGATTAAGCTACACTACGCCGACTGACCGTCCAATCCGGAAGTCTCAACAGACGACCTCTTCGGTGCAGCTTCTGTTTTCATGGCATGTGTCCATTTACAGTGGACAGAGACGTTAAGAGCTGGGAAGTATATTATAAAATTGTGGATTTAACAACATTTAGAGGAAAGACACTATTGGACCTGTATTGAATAACGATGTCTGCTCCACAGTCCTCATACTGGAATGGAACACATGAGGTCACAAACATGCGGTCAGCTGAGATTATGATGGCAGTTATCATTCTTAAATTCCTCACTAGCTTGATCATCATTTCGTGGCATCAATATTTTTGGAGAAATACAAAGAAGAGGATATTTTCGATACAATATATTATTGATCCCCTCATCAGAAGAACAATGGGATTTAGGCTGAAAACAGGCATATTTTCCATTTAAGTTTCCAACAGTCCCTCCTAGTCTACTACTAAAAATACATAATCTCCCCTTACTGTCTAACTGTTTACTGTAGGCCTATTTATGCACATGAACACTAATCATTCCGTGTGGATTGGACCCAGACAGTGGCAACCCTGAACATCATTCTGCATGGATTGGGCCCAAACAATGCTGATCAGTTCATGTCAAAAGACCCAAACATCCACAGACACCAGCATGGTTCTGGGTTCTGGCAACAGTGGCTGTATTTTCTCAACTTATCCCCCCCTCCCACACTGTAAGGATCCATTTTGAACCCCCTCAAGAAACCCTGACGGACCCCACTTTGAGAACCACAGTCCTAGATTTTTTTTAGGGGCACTAGCCCCTCCAACGTCTGGCTTTCAGAGACATGGCGTCATGTAACAGCCAAGTCTATGGACCTTTAATGTCTTATTCATGCTCCCCCAAACATCTGCAAGCCCCCAAAAATCTGCATGCCCCTCGTGACAGCATGTGGCCGATAATACATGCCCCTCTCTTGACACAAACTGAGGGGCTATCGGATCGGTACTCTGTATCGACTCGACTGACAGTCGGTATCGGAATTGGGAAGAAAAAACTGGCATCCTTAATAAATGGTGGCCAACAGTCGTGGTTCGAGAGCACTGCACAAAGAACACACGGAAACTACTGTACTATATAATGTTTCGAGAATTCTTCATAAAAGTTACTGCAGGCAGGCAGGACTGATCATCCTCCTCCTCCTCGGGTAGAACTTACATGCTGTGCTATTTGAAGAGGATCAACACAGGAGAAACCAGAAAGTGACAGAGAACACTGTCAGACTGGTAACTGTATCCAACCAGTCAAGAATTGCTGATCTACAAGCTCTGGCTTCTAATTCTAAACCCTGCCATCTCCTTTCAATGGATTGACACACCACGTCTCCATTCACAATAAATGTTGCTGTGCTCCATGAAGTAGTTACGTTATGGATAATTTGGATATGATTTGGATTGTGATATTAACATAATGTTAAACTTAACATGATACTGTGATATCCTCACACCAAGTTCAAACAAATATATACCTTTAAAGTATATATTTACACAACAGTGTAAAAGGAGCCGTTGTGTTAAAGTAGCTATAAGCAATAATATGTCAAACTTTTAATGACTTTTTCTGTATTCAGACAGTCAGCAATGACTAAAACATTTAGTCTCTGTGACACATCTAGGGGCCACAATGTGCATTCAAAGATTTTCCTAGAAGCTTTGTCATTGGTCAAAAAAAAACCTGGTCGAAATGATTAACCAATTAGGAAGTAGGCAGGCCATAATAAAGCTTCTAGGAAAATCTTTGAATGCATATTGCGGACCCTAGATGTGTCAGAGACAAAATAAATGCTAGGGAGCTTTTTACCCATTGCTGGCTCTCTGAATACCAAAAAAAATAAAGTCATAACATTTTTGACATATTATTGCTTATAGCAGCTTTAATAGAGAACAGGTTACTTATTAAATCAAACTTTTTAATATTTCACCTTTGGCATCAGTGTAAATTAAAACCTAAAACATTTTTCCTCGAACACTAATAAAGCCAGTCGTCCATGCCATTTGACGTGCTCCGTGCTGTGATGTAAACTCCCCCCAATAAAAGACCATAGGTATTTACTACTCCAGTAATGGCGTTTTGTCCGACTTCCTCAACAACAGGCTGTTCGTCGCAAATGCAAATATCTTTCTCAGCCACAGCCTGGTTCAACTTTCCCCAACTGAAACAACATGCAGGCCAGGGCAGGTACACCGTCCGATTACCATAGTTCCTCCAACACTCGTAGCATAAATTGTATTTTCATTTTGCAAAATAGAAACGTCACACATCTATCTCATCAACGTTTTTCTAATTCAAGATTTCCCCTTTTGTTAAAAAAGTGGGCAAGACTCTCCAACATCGGGATCGGACCCAAAACTCTGATCAATGGTCGCCGCCCGCCCGGCTCTAAACATCACTTTATCAACTCTGGCCTGATCAGAGCAATAACAAACATGAAGACAGACAGACTAGTTCTACACAGATCTCATTCAGGAGCAATGAGACTGTGTGTGTGTGTGTGTGTGTGTGTGTGTGTGTGTGTGTGTGTGTGGTGGGACAGATGGTACACAGGCAGAGAGACCGAAGCTCAGGAAGGAAACCAAACATGGCTGAAAACACACATTCCCTTCCTCAAGTCTGCTGTGCATAGTTTGTGGTCTACCAAGAGTTTGGATTGTGGCATGTCATCTCTGTCTTCATGGCCTGCACTCAACTACTCCATCCATGTATGCTACTTCCACACAAACCAGCAGCAGCACAATTCCAAAGAACATGATGTGATTTCATCGTAATGGCTTGTGCCAGAAATAAATGGAAACTGAAAGCTCTTTTCTGAGAAAAAGAACACTGGCATATCACCCATTCGAATAATGGGCAAATAAGGAATCATCAACCACCAGCATTTACTCAAATGCGATGTTGTTTGCATAGTGCTCTGCATATCTCACCGGATTCAGCATCTCTTGTAAAAAGATTTACAAAGCTCGACTTGCGGGACTAATATCTAGCCTAAATACACATGGATCTGAGGAGAGGACCCGGCGTGTGGTTTTTGAGTGAACTCTGCTCTTGAATCCACATAATTGGTGGCCTTACACTGGGCCTTTGTGTGGAGATTAGGCCGACATGTGGAGGGATTGGACTGGCCCTGTCTGAACAAAGAGCAGAGCGAAGCCGCAGGGGTGGGTGGGTGCGAGAAGCATAAAGGGGGAGGAGCCACAACTCAGGAAGGAAAAGGGGGTAACAGTAACAACCCCCCACTTCTGTTTTAGGGCTGCTTATGGCCAGACAGGAACGGTGGTGCGGGTGTCAAATTTGCGGCGGGGAGGGGGGGGCTGGT
This sequence comes from Protomyctophum bolini, assembly GCF_963924005.1. Taxonomy (NCBI): domain Eukaryota; kingdom Metazoa; phylum Chordata; class Actinopteri; order Myctophiformes; family Myctophidae; genus Protomyctophum; species Protomyctophum bolini. The sequence continues at coordinate 9,219,878 of NC_137866.1, forward strand.
TAGGGGGGGGACCTTATGGCAACTCCCACCCGCAATAGGGTTTTGTCCCAAGTGACCAGCTGTAGCCATCATTAAAGCCCAGTCTAGACTTTGACTTAGGGGGAGGGGGAAAATGGGACAAGGGAAAGGGGAACAGGAGAGAATGCAGCACATAGAGAAGTGGTTTGAGCTGCTAGTGTGAAGTTCCTATCATTCCGTTCGTGTCGAGACAGGAAATGGCAGACACAGTGAGGAAGGGATTAATAAAACATCATTCCGCTTCCCTAATTTGGAGGAGAAGAAAGCAGAGTGGGAGATGCTAAAAACCACAATAGTGTTATCTTTAAGCAGCCTCTGACCTCCATGACTGTGTTGTGTTAGGGTGTTACTCAGACCTACTCACATGGAGCAACTCTGTCACAACAGAGGTGAACCATCCAGTGTGATAAGATGAAGTCACTGGAACATATTTCAAGGCCCTCTTGGTGCTGAACAGTGGGGGGAGGGTCTTGGTGCTGAACAGTGGGGGGAGGCAAGGTTACACAAACAGTGATTTTCCGGGGGCTAAGGGAGAGCAGCCAGGGAGAGGGAGAGAGACAGTCGCTGCATGCATGCCTGGCGTGTACCGGGAGCAGAGCACCATTACCAAAATGCACTGGCTGAAATTAGATCCATACAGATACCAGACTGAGAGCTGATCAAGACAAGCAGACGCCACCAGACTGCACGAGTCGCGGACACACACACACACACATCTGCCCTAATCAATGCTGGGGAAAGAGGAAAGTCATTACCTTTGTCTGCATCCCAGGGTCAGATTACTGATGTGATTCTGATGTAAAGCCTCTGGGGCTGAGCCACTCATACTATATCTCTACCAACCACTGCCCTCAGGGCTACCTCCTTCATCCTGCCTATACCCAACCCCCCACCGTGGCTGCCCGGCTGGATGAATTCAAAGGCATATCAGTGAAAGCATGGGCTCAAGCTAGGCTTTTGAGCAGGTGTTCAAATTCTCAAACTGGTATACGGAATCGCCTGCAGAATATCCCGGCTATAGCTTAGTTAAGCTATACGTTTTTGTCTTCCGCATTCAGCTTCACAAGCATAGAGCCCGTTTAACACTGTTGTTAATAATAATACAGGTGAGACGGCTGGCTGTCTTAAATTAAGATTTATGACGTACACATTTTGGCTGATACGATATGGTGTTAGTTAGTCTGGTAAGCAAATAAAACTATGGGATATATACTTTTACCTAGAGAACCTTTAAGGAAAGCTAACATTTGAAATATTTCAGGTAAATATTCAGTTTCACAGATCCTGCCCTTCAAATGTATTTCTCGTGCTACTTAAATTTTACAAGCTAGAAGCATGTGAGCTCTTTGGAAGAACTAATGTCAAAATAGATGAGGACATTGTATGAAATGAATGGGCACTGAGAGACAATCAAATCTGTATGGTGTTGGCAGGAGTGTTGACCAGAAGTCCAGAACACTTTTTAAACTTGAAAGCGTTGTTGGAAATTTTCTCTGCAAAGCTCCACAGGTTGGTTTTCATGATACTATATTACAAATATGTTCTTTCAAAACAATGTTAAGATAGGTCCATGTCAAGTTGGGGGTGCAGCCAGCTGCCCACATCTATTTTAGTGTTGTGAATGAAGCATGAAATGCGAGCCTATTTATTTGGGTTTTGCTTCGATCAAAAAGGGTGGCTCGTGTGGCAAGATTGCATAATAAAACACATACATAAGGATAGTCCTTCTTGCAGCTGACCCGGGTTCGAATCCCACCCGAGGCCGTTTCCTGCATGTCATCCCCTCATGACCTTCCTATCACTCGCTCACTATCAAAACGAAAGCTGCAGAAAATACATTTGCTTTTTCAGAAAGGTAATTTGAGAATTGTGAAAAGGAAGGGATGTCCGCACACCGTTTCACTGCTCCCAGGGAAATTTTTTTATTGGTACAACGTTTCGACCCATGTGGGTCTTCGTCTGGTTTGACGAGCACCTGTAGAATTTCTGGAGATGTGCGTGCTTCCTGTTGGATCCCATCTCCAATTTGATAATTGCTCACATTTTACGAACAACATATACACACAGAGCCGAGGGACGGACGGACGAGCATGCACACAACTTTGAACTCGTTTGTTTTTCCAGAGTATTCAACAACAAGCCAACATTTCTTTGGTGTATACATTTGGGGGAATGTGCATCAGATTGAGTGACAGAATTGGTCTGGTCGACTCTGGTGTCTCTACTTATTAAGCCCTGGCTCAAGTATGTGTGTAAACTTAATGCTAAAAACAATTATAGACATACATAGTATTTATAATGATAAATGCATCAAAAAAAAAAATAGGATTAGGGATGGGAATTATCGATTAATTGATACGTTTTCATAACCTTATCGATCGATTAACCGGTTAGTTGATAATAAGTATCTTAATTTTCTAACCGAAATCTACACTTTGCTGACATAGTATATCAGATATACAGAGAATACAAAAGGCAGAATACAAAAGGCATATTATATTCTTAATCAAATATTTTTGATCCCTTGCAATACAGGGCCAGGCAACAGCATCCTTGTTTTGAATTTGAATACAATTAAATGAAAACTGTCACATCACAAAAGCAGACGTTTCTGTGGCTACCAAGGTATTTCTAACCGACCCACGTGTGCGTTCCTCAACACGCGCAGACAGCACAGAAAACCACCCAATGATAGAGCCGCAGATGTTTTTATAATGTATTAACAGTTAAGTTTAATTGATTCATTTCTTAACAGAGATTAATGATTAACTATTACCATCCCTAATTAGGATTATATGGCCATATTATTGGGATCGTTTTTGGGGGTGGGCTGGCTTATTTCTCTCACGAGAGTTGGCAACACTGTGCCAAACCCTGGATCTTGGCATTCGATGTAGAACAGAGGTAGACTGCACACCTTTCAGCACAGAGCAGGTCTAATCTACATTCCAATAGGTACTAGGATGATACCTTTAATGAGTCAAAAACCAAAACAAACTAATCAAACCTGTACAAACTACAAAGACATGGAATGGAGGACAGGTATCAGGTTTAAGACATTAACTCGCATAGCTACCAGATCTGTCTAGGTGTACAGTAACCTAATTACATTCAAATAATTTCAGAGAAAAGGCGTACAGCATCTGCTGACAAAATGAACGCCGTTGCTTGCACAGTTGCACACCGACTCCAGCAAGCAGCAACAACTTCTACGTTGTTTTTGGTTGATGAGAACACACTCTCCCCAGTCCCCAATTTCCAAAGACAAAGTGGCCAGAGTAAGTAAACGTAGGAAACGTGGGACAAGCAACGGTTAGTTGTGGGAGGAACGCCTTGTGGTCCGACAGCAGCAGGCCTAATAGTGGAGCCGGGTCAGTCGGAGGCTATGATGTCTGCTCCAGCAATTAGGACCCCATGCCTCCGGGCCAGCGGAGGTCATTAGCCGCACTGGTCATTATGGGGTATGTGTGTGTGTGTGTTTGGGGTGGTGAGACAACTCTGACCCAATTCTGGCCCAATGCCATGCAGTCCCAAATGCTGTTAAACAAACGATGATGATCTTGCATTGGTAACTGAACATCAATGATAATACAACCACCACCACCAATTGGCAGAACACGGGCAACCGAAATGTTTTCACATGACTTCCTGGATGCTTGTGGGAGGCCTCTGTAGCTAAATTGTGGATAAAAGTATGAACAGCAAAGCTCCAGTAGCTAAAACATTATTTAGAGAGACGGGAATGGCACAGAACACACTCCAACCCCTGGAGCCTAGTTGAGAGCAGCAGTCGCTTCTTCAGCATGTAGCAAAATGGTCTATTTATGCCCTCCTCTTTAAGAATTCTATTCTTCATACAAACACAATTTTTAAATCATAAAATGAAATACATTTTTCAATCCTTTACAGTACATTCCCTTTGCTTGATTACTTAGTACAACACATTTCTGACTTTTTACAGGTATACTATATAAAGCACTTCCAGCTGAGTTGTACAGAATGCGCACCAGATACGGTTTTCCTCCTTACAAGTTTTGTAAATTAGGGACTTCTGCCTGGTTATACTCACTCACCTTCTCTTTAATTACACATTGGGGGAGTGACAAAAGGTAGGCAGGAGTACTGGCTGGAATTTACAACAGCCGGACTACATAAAGAACCTGAGGGAAAGCCCGAGCGTTCAACCAAAGAGCTTCCTCTGACCCAGCAAAACACAATCCGTTCTAAAGTCTTCCTCACCTCCCCAGGGTGACAGAGGGCAAACGGAAGCAGAAGTGGGTCCACAGATAACAAAGTACAGATTAAATTCTGATAATGCACCCAGGTCTATTGTATATGAGAGAGTAAAACGAGAGAGGCAGAGAATAAGAGGGACGCGCCCTGCCCCACGGCACTCGATGTAGTTTACAGTGCTCATATTGCACTGCTTCTCTGTTCAGTCCCGACTGCGTCACACAGGCATGTGTATGGCCTGCATCAGAAAAGTTGTCAACAGCACATGATAGATCTGTCAAACCTTATGAGCAAAACTAGAATTCCCATGCCGTCATAAACTCATCAATAGGTTGAAATCTGTGTCCGCCTACAATACTTTTGGGTTTTGTCTGGTTTCAGCCCCGTCATGGTGTAATCCATTATGTGGTGTGAAACTGTGGCTCCAGACAGACTCACGGGCCTCGTTGCACTGCACAGCAGCCTCGACCAGCTGGACAAACCCATCATCAGCCCCGTCTCCTTGGGCCACATAAACCCCCCCCCCCCCCCCCCCCACACACACACACACACACACACACACACACACTTTCTCTCTCACACTTCACTGTAAAGTTGGAGAGTAACCCAGCCAAAAAGTAACAGTCCACTATTGTGCGATTGCAGCATGGACTACCTTTATTTTCCCCATGTATCTTAACATGATTAATTGACCAACCTTGGTGGTGTACCGTGCCCTTATCTAAACCTAAAGGGGGAGGACTTCTTATCTCAAGATTCTTGGAAGGAGGATGACTCATCGATTGAGACACAATATACATACTAAGATGGATGGCACAACATTCACTCTGGATATTTACACTGGCTGCTAGGGTTAATTTCTTTTTTTTTTTACATTTTCAGTTCTCACTTCTCTCCTGTGTGGCAAGTTGCAACAAGGCAAGGCAGCTTCAAATGCGAAGATCACAGGCAGAGTAGAAGAACGTCATGTCCCCGTGTCTCAAATAAAAACCCTTTGAGACTAAATGGAAAAGTGAGATGAACCTCTGGAGAAAGTCACAAATCAGTACAAAAACAACATTCCCACAGCAGTGTGTGTCTGCGTATTAGTAGTTTTGGGCTTGTTTTTCTGTTAAGTAAGTTGCTTGTAAATATTGGTAGTTTGGGCTTGTTTCTTAAGTGTAGTTTAGTTTGAACCCACTTCTTAATGGTTAAACCAATGGTTCTCAAACAGTTTCATGTCAAGGTGGACCCCCAAATGAATATGGATTTGTTCACCGACCCCCATCTGAAAAGATGTTGTGCCAGGGACCACCATACATCATGTGTGTAATGTGTATTTAAAAAAAAAAGACAATTATTTTCTAGATTAAAAATAAGTAAATAGCAGATCTACAAGCTCACATCGCATTTTCAAAAAGCTGTGTGTGTGTGTGTGTGTGTAGTTGCTTCTGTTGGGCTTGTTTTAGAGCCGGTTGCTAGTTTCTCCCGCAAAACCATATGCCTGTAATACAGATCTCTCACTTCATTTATTCTGTGAGTTGAGCATCAGCTGTTCGGTGCAGACAGACAGGGGGAATGAGACTATGGTAGCCCCATAACTGGCGCCTGAAAAGACCCCACTTGCCACATTTCCATCACAATGAACCCAGACCTCAACTCCGACTTCTGTCTGGGCTGGCTGAATGCATGGTTGTTGTCACCCTATGCCAGCATTCACTTTCTGCTGGAGGCCACTAAAGCGCCCCTTTCTCTGGTCCTTTTTACAAATGGACACCCAATGGAGGGGGGTCCACCACTGCCACAGTGCCACTGTTTACTTGCACAACCACATTTTGTCCAGTGAAGAGGGCCCCATTGGGTGGTTTTCCCCCTTCAATGCGACGTTGACAACACTGGGGAATATTGTGACTGATAATGCAAGATATCAGCCATATAGGCTTAGGCTTTACAAAACAATATCATATCGTCTTGTAGCCGCTACAAGACGATCTGATATTGTTTTGTAAACATCAAGCACAACATCCCGGCCACAGATAACTTTGACAACAACAGAAGGGAGACGGCAGGCGTGTGTGTATGGATAATATTGCCGTTAGAAACACTACAGACTTTGTTTTCCGATTGCATCCAAAAACAAAGATACGGAAGGATTACTTATTATTTATAACTAGCAGCCCGTCGGCAACGTGCATGTAGTATCGTTTATTATTTATTGTCCAGCACAACATTACATTGGGTACATAATACTTGGACCGCAATGAAGCATTTGTTTACGACTCACACCCATTAAATATAAAGCTTTACTACTGCTCTAGCGTGCAAGTTAGATTAATTAGCAAGCTAGCTGAAGTTAGCTGCTGAAACCAAACAGTCCTGTGTTCGATCGCTGGTTGGCGTGGTGCTTCGAAACAAATGTTTTTGGTATAATAAGACACTTTTATGTTGACACTTCTAATTCCACAAGGCAAGTAGTTAAAAAAAAAGACATGAAAAAAAGGTCTCCAGCCCAGGAGAGTCACTCTCTCCGTCTCAATAACAAAAAGATTAACACGTTTAACGGGCCAAGACAGACGTACAGACAAGACAGAACCGGACTAGTGTCTGATTTATGCTACAATCAGCAGTCGTTTAACGTGCACGGGCTAGCTTAGATAACGTTAGCCACCATATACATTAACACACAGAGCAGCGCCATGATGATGAGCGACAACAGGCGATGCCCGCCCCGGTCGGTGAAAACACCGAGACACAAAAGAGGTTAGTTCCTTCCAACCCGCCCCGGCGTCCAACACTGAACTTACCGTCGCCGACGGCCGCCAGCCCGGCCAGGGCCAGCAGCAGCGCTAGGGTCGTTGGTTTTACAGTCATTTCTTCTTCTGAATTCCCATCTTCTTACACGTGAAAATGCGTTTTTTTGTATGTGTCTCTCGTTATCAACACCGCCGAGCAGCGACCTGAAGGCTGAAACACAACCACAAACCGACCACACATCTGATCTGAGTGATCACACACACATACACACACAGCAGCGAACCAGGCCAGTGACGTCCTTTAAAGGGGCGTGCGTGCGTTTTTAAAGGGGAGGTCGCTTGCCAAAAAGAGCAGATTTACAAGCAAACAAACGCGTCGTGATCGTAAATAATACTACACCAATTAATGATAACTGTAATAAATAATAACGCTTTGTTTAGGCCCATTATAGGGTTGAAACAATATCATATCTGTCATTTGACTCTATACTACTCTGATAATGACATTAATAAAATATTAATTTGATGATGGGATTTCGAGTGGAACTCCGAGCAGATCTTTTCAGTTTTCAGAGATAATTATAAAACTGAAACCAAAGAAGACGGAAAAAATCAGGCTCATGAGGACATTTCCTGCAGGGAAGAACAGATAAGCTCTGCTGTAACAGTAATGATGTTCACTGCACTGCTGAAATGTTTACCCAGTGCTGAATTAACTGTAATCAATTACCATGAAGAGAAACTCATGATTCTAATTTTTGCACGACCTACATGTGGAAAACTTGGCTTTTTAAGTCAAACATCACATGTTCTTTTATAATACAAAACGAGGGGGTGGGGAGGTGGCATAAATAAATCTACCCTGATGTTTTACTAAAGAAGTCTGGTAATCAAAATGTACTTGAATCAAAATGTACTTATATATTAAAGTACCAAAGGTATATACTCAGTAATTATGCAGAATATTTGTCCCGTTTCACTATCATATAGGATAGGCTACCGGTATCGAAATGTTCTTTTTTCTTTCTTTTTTTTTTTTAATAGCAGATCTAATCAATTGTAGGTCAGCTATATTCAAAATCGTCAAAGTTATAGGGCTTAAACTTTGTTTTGTAATATTAATCAAAATCTACAAAGTAACGTAAATAAATATGCAGTGAATTAGAAGTAAAAGTAAACGTATAGTGCAGTACTTGAGTAGCCTACTAAGTACATACTAAGTACATACTAAGTACATACTTTCTGCCACTGGCCAATACTTTTGTCTGCTTTATACTATAGACTTGGCCTGGGCCGTGGCTCAGCGGTCCAGGCACCTTGGCCTGGGCCGTGGCTCAGCGGTCCAGGCACCTTGGCCTGGGCCGTGGCTCAGCGGTCCAGGCACCTTGGCCTGGGCCGTGGCTCAGCGGTCCAGGCACCTTGGCCGGTAGCCTGGAGCCTGGCAGTGTGCCGCGGGTTCGACTCCCGATCCTGACGGCCCTTACTGCATGTCACCCCCCCCCCCCCCGTCTCTCTCCCCATTTCCTCTCAGCCTATACTGTCTGTCCCTCTATAAAAAATATAAAATAAAATAAATAGCTGTATACTTAGACTGCCTATTTGAATCAAATGCCTCTGATGGAAGATTTGGTAAACACTGCAGAACGTCACCTCTGACAGAAAGAGGACAGATAGATAGATAGGCCGTTATGTATTGGGGTTGGGGTGCATTGGGGACTTTATCAGTGCCTGCTGTTATCACCTAGCTGCCCTCTCTTGGTAGTATGGACTACTCTCCACTGCTGCCTGCCCTATCCCAACGTCTAATTGGGTCTGCTTAGTTTCCAATAGCGGCTTTATATCTGTCCATTATCGGCCCTGTCCAATTTATCTCCACATTTCCTCAGCCGTGCACTGTCTGCTGCCCCCCAAAATCCCTTCCGTCTCACCCCCAAGCGTCTCGCTGAGCAATGGCGAGGGCCACGGGGGGAAAGAGAGACAATTGAGATGGGACTCGCGTTTTCCGATGGGGAGTTGTTTGGCCTCCATGATACTTGAACAACCCTCAAAATAACCAGCCCTTCATCCGACTGACCAGACGGGCTGGGCTTCGAGGGAGTATTATATCTCTGGAGTTTGTACAACAACCAGACACACACACACAAAACGTGCACATGTGCACAAACAAAGATTCACAATACACACATTTTGCAGTGTACTGGATATCAAATCTGCCTTGTTGTCAGTAATGCAAGTTTACTAAGGACGGACACACACACACACACACACACACACACACACACACACACACACCTTTAACCCTAAATAGGCCTACATTTTGTTTTATATCAATGCATTGTTGCATTGAAACAAATACTAAAGTACAGATACAGATACAATTTACTTAAGTCCTACAGTAGGCTAGTAAAATATGGTCTTCATCATTTTGTGTTCATCACTGGACATCTGTGTGTCCACTAGTGCAGAATTATGCTATACTTCACAAGTAAGCAAATAGATCAGGTTAACTATTCTCTGATGACCTCCATTGGAAAATGTGAGAATTGCACATACAGTATTGGCTGTGTCAACCATACAGTATTGTAACTTCATATTCAACACAGCAGCAACAGCATGTGAGAAATACATTCTTTATTCAATATATACAATGTGATGTTTGTTTTGTTTCCCTTTAATCGATTTTCTAAACTGCATGATGATGGGTTATGGTTAAATGGGAATAGTAATTCTGTGGCACAAAATTAACATGTCATGTGTATATAGAAGATAATCAAATATCTTAGATACAAAAAAAGCTATCATATTTACATTACATCAAATACTAATATAATAATCTACATTACAACATAACTGTTCTTAGAATATATACAAATAGCTCAGTATACATTGGAGGTGTAGATCTCTAGTTACTAGTTGTACAAAAATCTAAATATTATGGGAGCTGGCAGTATTTCTGATTAGATAATTTAGATTTAGGACATTTCCCTCACAGCACCAGGGCCTTTTTGTTTTAACTCATTAAAATCCACCGTGTTCATTTATCCATTTGTTACTCCAAGGGCGTACAAATGTAACCAAATCACGTTGGTTACCGTCTCTCTCTACACACTATCAAATCCTGAGTGTTAATTTAACTTCTGAGAATGTACAAATGGAACACTCTGGGGGAGTTACAGAACAACAAAGGGGTCCCATTTGGGTTCCTATTACTAACTATGAATCATTTAGGTAATTTAGTTACCCTTGCAGATCCATTTTGTTTCCATTTTGTACACTCTCTAAAGAGTTAAATTATAACGCTGAAGATGTAATTTAATTTCAGACAAAGTCCAGGAGGATGATATACAGTACTCCTCCTCTCATCTTTTCACAGGAAGATAAGCAATTACACTGTGTGGGCTTGTCCGCCCCTTCAACTCTTCAAAGTGGAATTTACCTCATTACTGTCAAACTTATTGTAGGCCTATATGTGGGAAAATAGAGTCCAGCAATTAGGCCTCTGCCTTTCAGGTGGATTACCGGCCAATCCAAATGCTTGGCAGCAGAACAGACGCAGAAAAAATAATGAAAGAAAAGAAATTGCCAAATTCTTTTACTGGAATCCAAGGGATAACTTTGTCCTCAGAATTCTTGGTTTAAGGCAGTGGTTTTCAAAGTGCAGTCCGGGGACACCCAGCGGTCCTTGGGGGACTATTAGGAGGCCCCCATTTAAATGAGTAGTTAATTTACTTAAGTATAATTCAATTCACCAGAAATCATTATAAACGTACAAAAGAAAAGTATGACTACAGCTTGTTTCAAATCACCACTATTAATCTATTATTCATGTGAAATTACATTTAGATAATTTTATTTAAACCAAAAATATATTTTCATATGAGGGACAGGATTATTTGAAATAGGGGTCCATCATACGACAATGAACTTGTTTAAGGCAATAGACTGAGGTATTGCAGATAAAAGTAGGCTGGACAAATAGAAAGGCCCTGAGGGCTAGAGCGTCTAGACAGTGGTACTGAATGCGTATGGATTTAATAGAACACAGTGGCTGCAGCCAGCATTCTCTAACTGAAATATAGGCTAATCATATGCACCTTGTGCAGCATGAAGATGGCACAAAACAGTCTTGTGTCCTTGTGTGAACCTGGTGCTCTTCTCTAGAGAAGTGGTTCTCAATGTCAGGTCCAGGCACCGCCAACAGTCCTTGAGGAGGGGGTTCCAGGGGCTCTCCACGTAAAATGACTGATAGTTAGGAACCAAATGGATCCCTAGGCTGAATTCACAACAGCAGCTGCGCGTGAATATCCGTAGTGCAGACATTAGCAAAACACAATGAAATGTGTGAAAACGTCCGGTCTTCAGTGTGGACAGCACCACAGTGGAACTTTTCTCAATGTCAACACTTTTTTGTACATTTTTGCTGGCTCCATCACCTGCCATGGCGGAGAAAATGGCGGTCGCTCCCCTTGAAACCTCGCTGCTTTTCAGAAGGTGGCGGCAAAATACCACTGCTGGTGTGAATTCAGCATTACGGGTCTATAACTCTCTGATGTAACATAACACAAAGGAGTTTATATTGCAGCTTAGATTGGGTTCCCAATGATACAAATCATGATGGGGGCCTAATACATATCAAACTGGGGGGGTCCTTGAAATTAAAAAGGTAGAAAATCACTGGTCTAGAGGTCCTGTTTGAGTTTCTCTATGCTGTAGTCATTATCCAGGTCTAGTTTGGAGAGGGTCTTCTTCACCCGCAGGGCAGTAAGCCGTGCCGCTGGGCTCTGGAACCAGCACTCCTTCATGATCTTCACAATGGCTGACAGGATCTACAAAGACATACACATGGATTAAAGCAAAATAAAACCTCATGACTGAAAAACTATTGTTAGGCCAATTCCTAATATGCGATGCATGAAAGAGCCCTCACACACACTAGCAATATGTATAATTATTTTGTTTTAGTAGACATACAGCCAGACTGTTGAATAAATTGTAGATTTATGCTAAAGTCGGCCTGAAGGTTAACCTTTGCTTTCATGAAATATCCGAGATTATTATGACTTGGAAGATTGAACATGTTGCTAGTTTGACCACTACTCTACCACTACTCTACCGAAAATGGCCTATTTTCATGCCATAGAAGACATGCTGACTTCTATGGAATCCTAATGACTGAAATCAGTCATGGTTACTGAGAACTTTAATCCATGCATACATTATTATAAATAATGTTGATGTTAGGCACGGTTTCAAATACTGCAGTATTGTATGTGGTGGGGTTTCTCTCTGTCTACCCCGTAAAATTCAGGGAGTTAATTTAACTCAGAGAGTGTACAAATGGACGGGCCCATTTGCCTCCATTTGTTCACTCTCTGAGTTACAAACCCATTAAGGGTCCATTTGGTTCTTAACTATCAATCATTTAGCTAATTTAGTTCCTCCTACGGGTCCATTACCAGCTCAGTAGCATTGTGGTTAGAGTGTCCTCCCTGAGACTGGGAGACTGAGGTTCAATCCCAGGCCGAGTCATACCAACGACTATAAAAATGGTACTCAAAGCCTCCCTACTTGGCACTCAGCATCAAGGGTTGGATTAGGGGTAAGTGCCTGCGTCATGTCCAGGCGGTGTACTTGTACATCAAGCTGCCTCATGCTACAGAAACAGGAGATATCCTCCTAACCTATGTGTCCCATGGCTTGGGTTGGTTCCCAAGGCTACTTATGCTGGTCCATTTGGTTCCATTTGTATCCTCTTAGAGTTAAAGTATCTTAACACTATCACAAAATATATTCTTCTATGTGTGAGACATAAAGTAGATTAAATATATGTTATACACAATGCAAAATTATACGGCTGTGTCTGAAATGTGACTGAAATGAATTCCAATATCAAATATGATAATACTAATTGTTAATAAAATATGGTTCAATGGCTGGCCATCACTGTACAGTATAATTTCCCCTCGGTCTATGTGATTTAAAATAGATTAGCGTCTCTATTCTGGGGTAAACATTTGGTGAAAATACCCAGTCTACACGTTAACAACTTGATGCATTGCCAAAGATCCTTGATATATTACCAAGATAACCAATGCCAATCTCATGCCCCGCCACTATAATGGTTGGTGGTGCGTGGTCTCCAAAGTGGGCACTGTCGGTCACTCTACATCTACATGCATGTCAGATCTTGTGAACGTCCTATGATTAAGTGTTGTTGCTAGATCTCGAGAGCATGTGGCTGACACAGACACATGCTGTGTAATCATTTCCTCCCGATTTGTCTGTCTGAAAAAGACCAGAATGTTTGGAACAAATGTGGCTTGTGGGGAATGGTCCAGGTCCAATATTTAGTTCGAAAGAATCTGTCATAATCTGAGCTCATGATCACTTCTCCTACAAGTCCTACTCACAGTCTCCTAAACCTATAGGAAATCAGTCGAAGTTTGGAAGTCTTGGTTCTCCCACCGTCTTTGGCATTGTGGCGCATTGTAGATTGGCTATTGTCCGCCCCGGTTAAGTGATTTGGTATTGAGGGTAAAAAGGAGTAGACAGACCCTGGTTAAATATAAGTATATAAGTAGGGTTTAAGTGGTTTAATGTGTAGTGTGTGCATGTTGTGTCCTCTGATGCCTCACCGGGTGGGAGTGCATCCTGTTGTGCAGGCTGGGCCTATGCTGGTCCACACACACCACCTTCTTCATCTCCTCAAAGCTGGGATCCGACGGCACCATGTCAAAGAAGGGAGGCCGGTACTCTTCCACGATTCCTAAAACAAGAGAAAAGAACAAATAGTCAGTGTCCACCGTTTTCTTCTCAAATTCTGTCCGGAACAGAGCATATGCCACTGTAATGAAGTGATCGAGAACAGTCACGGTCCAATCTCCATCGCAAACAAGCTAACACATACGCCCTCAATCCTAAAGGGTTCATCCTAGGCGGTCTTTTTCAGCAGATCACTCTTCACTCTTCACACTACACACTCACAGCACCGTTCACTGCAGTGTGTCAGTGATCAAACCCCATCCACCTCCCCAGCCCCTCCCTGTGGCATTTATTCCTTCAATTTACATTGTATGAATTCTGTGGATTCCCTAAAAGGGACACAGTGCAGAATTTATTTTAAGGATTGTATGAAGTATGACATCTGTGTTCCTTAACGTATGTCCTTGAAGGGTTCAAAGCTATGTTCATGTAATAACTCTGTATATTACGCTCTGCTTCAGGGAGATTAGTGATCTCAGCTCTTGCGTCACATTTACGTCAACAATCTGTAGTATCACAGGAGCAGAGTCGAGACGCCAAAATGTAATGCAACATCATTGCAATACATAGTTTATCTTGACAAAACTGTCTGACAGAACTGGCTTATGCTTGATTTATACTCTGTTGCACATCAGCGTTACGCGCTGAAAATCGGTCCTGGGGAGGAGGATTTGGTGAGAAATAAATGTGGACACGAGTTCTGCATGAAATATGAAGACTTAGAGAGAATAATCATCAAACTGAGAAAAAGCATTGACCTGTTTACAGTATGTCTCCTCGTTGTGTATAAACAGAATGTAGATTTCACAGCGTGCCGGACTGAAATAGCACACGTTATAACTCCTGATAGGCTGAAGTGGGAGTTCTGTAAAGTATGTTGGACAGAACGAGAGCGGGGAAAGATACGGGTTCCCTGGGGACTGAACTGGGATGAAGCCCTACAAGCTCTGCTGAGTGTGTGTGTGTGCTGGAGCGTGCACACATTTGTGTGTGTGGGTCTATATTCATTTGCTGCATGTATTGACGCACATGCATGCGTCTGTGTGTGTGTGTGTGTGTGTGTGTGTGTGTGTGTGTGTGTGTGTGCGCGCGTGTGCATGTTCATCTGCATGTGTCTATTCACACGGGCATCTGGACTATGTGAGAGCGAGTGCTGACACCAGATAAGACTGTTTATAATTACTGAAGAGCTAATCATTGGAGAGGATAGTAGAGGCAGACACAGACTCAACTCAAGCATACGAACAGCCAGCTAGGAAAACAGTGGAGCGCTGAGAGAGCTGAGGCTGACTGCCTCCTACACATACTCTAACAGAGACATGCAGACACTGTGACAGAGATGACACATTTTCAACATCACGTGCTTGAATGCATGGATAAGACATGTCATCCATGGATCCATGTAGACCCCACGAAAAGCACATCTGGAATGACTCTCTCCCTTGGATCGACAGTCATTGGGTGAATACATATTTTGGAAACCACTGCCATAAACCAAGAGATCCTGGAAAAAAATCCCATGAATTCCAGAAAAAGTATTGTGCTATTCCTTTCTTTGTCTTTCTTCACTTGTGCTGCTGTCAAGCACAAATAGACATGGCGATGTCTTTTGGACAGTATGTGTCCAAAAATGCGTTTGATTTCGTGTGCTTGCATTTCAGACAATAGCAGATGTACAAGCTCACGACATGTTGCATGTTGACACATTGTGGGCTTGTATTGTATTGTGAGCCACTATTTTATACCTCTAAGGGACTCTAAGGGTCGATGTAGTATAATGAAAAGACATTTCTGCCGGCTATTGTGTTTGGCTAGTAGTAGGTACCATTGACGATGGTCCTGCGAGTGATTTCCCAGAAGACCAGGCCGAGGGCCCAGATGTCCGTCTGCTTGTAGGACTCAAAGATGTCCATACGAATGGTCTCATCCAGCACCTCGGGGGCCATGTAGCGCTTGGTGCCCACACGAGGGTTGTTACCCACATCCAGATAGTCATTGGACTGAGAGTGTATTACTGCCAGACCTGAGAACAAAGAGCAGAAACACAAGAATGTTTTGCATTTCAAGACATCCAATGGATTCTCCACAGATTCCATGACAACAACAACGATGAACATGCTCTGCAATGTTCCATTTCCATGTCCTTCCCCTCTCCAGCTCTCTCACCCAGGTCAGCGATGCAGCACTGTCCATTCCTCTTGACCAGGATGTTGCGGCTTTTCAGGTCTCGGTGGGCGATGGCTGGTTTGCCCTGGGTGCTGAGGATCTCTGTGTGCAGGTGCACCAGGCCACAGGCCACAGACAGGCTCATCCTCAGGCAGCTCTCAGGGTCCAAGCTGCTGTACTGCAGGAAGTCATAGAGCGAACCCAGCTCGTGGAAGTGTGTGACAAGCCACAGCTGGGTGCTGGAGTTCTTGGACGTCATGTCGGAGGCTATGAAACCTAAAGAAAACAAAGTGTTTGTGTCACTGCATTGGGTGATGCAATGAAATCATGGCGCCAGAAAAATGTGTGAAAAATCAAAGAAGAAGGGCCCCTATGGACTAACCAGGAAGTGTAGCCCCCACAGCTGTTGTTGTTGTTGTTGCTCTAAGAGGAGCAGCATCATCAATAGCTTAGCTTGTTTTCATGTTTTATAAGGTCCTAAACATCCTAGATTGTCTCATTTTGAGCAGAAAAAGGACAAATAAGCACGCGAGCCACGTGCAAGATTGTGTTAATAAGAAACAGGAGAGTGTATTCTCATGAAGAATTCTTTGTGTTCAGTACCGAGTATGTTGTCATGTCTGAGCTGTACAGTGTTGTAGATCTCCGTCTCTCTGAACCAGGACTGCTCATCCCTGGAGGAGAAGATCTTCACTGCCACGCTCTCCCCCATCCATGTTCCCCTCCACACCTCACCGTACCTGCCCTTACCTACAGAGAACAGTAACAAAAGCAAAACATTATGAAAAATAAATTGCTTCCCATACTGATATACAGTATGAGTCTTTTTTTTATTTTTATATATATATATTTTAATAATAGAGACAGGAAACCCAGTGCAGAGAGAGATAAGGGCGTGCAACATAGTTCTGCAGATGGAACCTGACTGGGGATGCCCTGACTATGTGGTTGATTCACTATCTGGTTATCTACCAATGAAAGAAATCAACTGACCGACACACTCCACCAGTGATATCTGTCTGGCCATGGTCCTTTGCACCAAATAGGGGAGTCCTGTCCCACTGCCCGATGTGCAGAATTCATCATAGATGTCCTACATATTCAAAACAGACAGACGGACAGCGTAGAGAAGAGAGGTAGAGAGAAACACAGATAAAGTGAGTCATAATAAGAAAGGTTCCAAGTACCCTGCCTTTTTTATGAACCTTTTAATGTGTTTATTGTGCAATGTGTCTCTCTAATGGCTCTCACCCCATATGTCGGGTCGTCCCCATTTGGCACCTTAATCATGGTGAGGTCGCGGTCGTCAGTGCTGCCCAGTCTGCAGTGTGTCTGCCGCGTTCGAAGCCACAGCACCAGGCCACACGTGCCCACCGCTACGATGACCAGCACCAGCACAGGCACTGCCACCCACAGTACCAAGCCGCCAGTTTCGGGAGGTGTCGTTCCAGCTGGACAAACATAAACACACAGTTGAGAGCACAGACAGGGTCGGCCCTAAGCACAGGCGGTACAGGCTACTGGTTCTCAACATTGGGTCCTTGAGGGGGTTCCAGATGATTAATAGTTAGGAACCAAATGGTCCCTTACAGGTCTGTAACTGAGGGGGCACTGGTGCCAAAAATATGTTATTTCTCTCCTCTTTTTGGGTCGAAAATATATTCTTAATAGAACACAAAGCACAAATATGCCCCCACTCCCCTCGCCTCACCACAGGAGTCTGCACAGTGCACATGTATGCTAGTTAGAGCCATATTAGTTAGCTTGGTAAATTATCTTTTTTTTGTTCCATCTGACCCATAAATCTCAAATGGTAGTGTACATAAATTGGCAGGTGAGACATAACCACCTCATCTACCTCTACTCATAGTCTGCAGAAAGTGAGTTGACTAATGCGGCACCTATTAACCCACGAGCCATGTCTGATGAGGTAACAGAGTTCGCTCCTATGCCACCAAAATGTGGAACGCACTACCAATGACTCAAATTGGTGGCAATTCTAGCTGTAGTGGCCGTAGCTGAGTGGGCAGAGACTTGAGAGAATGTCTGGTAATCAGAAGGTCGCCAGTTTGACACCTGCCCACCCTAGTCTAATTGCAGAAGTGCCCCTGAGCAAGATACTATACCCCTAACTGCTCCCTGGGTGCCGTAATGGCACGTCCCCACTGCTCCTAATAGATAGGCTAAATACAGAGGACAAATCTTCAGTCATAAATAAATACTACAAAATAAATGAAATAAAATACTCAAGGGGACTACATTTTAAATGATTATACATGCACAAGAACACCTCAGTGGTGTTCCCTAGCCCACACATTGGGCACCATCTATAGACGGTGTCTAGTGATAGTAAAAGGCTTTCACAATCTTTTAAACATTTCCTTTTTTTTTATCTTGAGGAAGCTGTAGGGAATAATATTGTTTTAAAACTGGACAACAAAGTGGTATACCATATCATTATGGACTGGGCCTGGGTCCAATAAGTGGGCTTGAAATTACATTTACAGTAACTGATCACAAGGGGGCAGCATTTACTGATTTTTCATTGGGAAGCCAGGACTCCAGGCATCCAGAGATCACAATCACCTCCTATGGCATTTTACACTTTGGCTATTTGAAAATATAAATACCGATCAACAAGCTCAATGTGGGGCCACGTTGTGAGATCTGCATTTCTTTTTTAACTGTGTGAAACATTTTGATTAAAAAATTAAATAAAAATAGGGACACCACACCAGGCATGATGTGGTTAATCGTGTGCAGAGGGTCATGTTGGGACGTTGGGTAAACCACACCAATGCAAATGCAATGGTGTGGTTTACCTTAAAAAAAAACGTTTTGTCCCAACGCGACCCTTTGGTGTGGTTTGGGCTTTAAGACTGAATTAGGAACACAGGTCTGCGTGCTCGGAAAGGGACGGCCCTAATGGTACACATCCAGGATGCTGAGTTATGCACATGGTCCATTCTAATGGGGCCCACAATGGTGCTAATTCACTTCTGCAAATTGAAGGCAACTCTTATCTAAATGAGAGGCTTCGGGTCCGTGATCCTCAACGTGTGGGCCGAGGCCCTCTGGTGGCCATGAGGATATTGCAAGTGGGACCCCAATTAATTGGCAAAACACAAGATTTTAATAATAATATAAAATGATATATAATATTAATGAATCGATTGATTGATCATTCATTCATTCATTCATCCTTTATCCCATTCTGACCGGGCACCCATTTTGGTGTTAGCATCATGTTATGCTTTACCTATTGAAAAATAGCAGATCTACAAGCTCATATCGCGCCACCGAGTGGCGCGATACGAGCTTGTAGGTCTGCTATTTTTTGAAAAATCGAAGAGCGACTGACATTTTTAGAATCTGATCTCAGGTCAGAATGGGTTCATCAGACCAGTGTGTGTCCAGTGGAAACCTCGCATGAATCTGATCTCAGGTCAGAATGGGTTAATGAATCGATTGATTGATCATTCATTCATTCATCCTTTATTTAAAACTCTCAGAGAGATCATTGAGGGAGACCTTCATTTACAATGATGCTGAGATGATTACACAAATAACGTAAGAACAACGAAGAAAGAGAACATGTTTACAACAATCAGTTGAAACAGTTGCATGTACAAGTAATGAACGGCTATTATGGAAATTCCTAACATGGCCAATAGATGCTTTGGTTTAACCCATTTAGACCTTCAAATGTATACGTTGTTATACATTTGAATCCGTTAGCTAGCTCTGTGTCTTATTAGTTGTTGCTTTACATGTAGCAGCATAATAATTTTTCTTACATTTTTTAATAAGAATATAAAAGGTTTTTTAGAAACATTAGGTTAGGTTTTAGAAGGCGTTTTTAGAATCGGCCTCAGGTCTCGTTGCAAGACGTTCCAAAATCCAGATGCACTAATGTTTAAAGCGGTCTTTCCCAGTTCAGATTTGGCACGAGGAACCTGAAGGACCAGCCATTCGCTAGAGCGAGTGATAATGTGACTAGGGTTCTGACGCAACATGGATGAAATATTATGGTGGAACAGAGAACCACTGCTTTTAGGCACTGACCTGGATCTGGAGGCACCGTGGTGAAGGCATTACACTGGTCAGTTTTGCAACAGTGGACGTAGAAATTGGCGAAGGACGTGAAGCACTGCTCCATGTAATTGACCTGGGAGAAACATCCTCGCTCCTCGTAACCGTAGACCCTGGTGTAGAAGCAGATGTCTCCCCTGCAGGTCCCGTTGACGCACGTGTGTTTCTCGTTTTCACACGCGCACAGCAGCTTGTCGCTGTCCTCGTCTCCGGGGACTGGGGGGACATGGTGGGACAACACGCACCCTCAGTGTTTGAACAAAATACATATAGAGTTCTCTTTCACTGAGTTAGGGTCTATGACACGTATCACAAACATATCTCTTTTTTACGTGTTAAGTTTAAAGTTTACGTTTAAAGTGTGTTGTTGTGTATTTTGAAGCACATCATATGGCGGCTCTACGGCTGTCATGGAATGTGCTATATAATAATACATTTGACTTGACTTAAAAGGTGCTGTAAGTGTTTTATTAAGTGTTAAATAGCTCTATATTCCCCTAGCAACAATGAAACCTGCCTGAACATGTTATTCCTGTTTACTAAAGAACTGGGGAGACAGGGAGAACCCTGTAACTTATACTAAATTATTTGTAACGGCAAAAAATATCACTTACATCACCTTTAACTTGACTACAGTTACACACAATAATTATTGTACACACACACACACACACACACACACACACACACACACACACACACACACACACACACACACACACACACACACACACACACACACACACACACACACACACACACACACACACACACACACACACACACACACCCCTACCTTCTGACGATGACACCTTTGATGAATCATCTAGATGAGCCAAGACAAAATGGGTTACAAAGAGATGAGTTCAAAAGTCAAAACAGTTCCTCTATAGAGCTTTCTTACATGGATCAGGAGTATAATACGCTATACTCGTAATGGGACCTTTAACTTCCTGGAGGGGAAACCCCAGTGTAATAGTGAGAGATATGTTCACGACATTTCCTGCCAGCTGCATGATATTGTCAGAGAAGGGCAAGGCTATACAGTGGCTGTTTGGTTAACCAGGAAAGGTATTTTTGGTGAATTTGTGTGGTGTGGTGTGAGTGTGAGTGTGAGTGTGAGTGTGTGTGTGTGTGTGTGTGTGTGTGTGTGTGTGTGTGTGTGTGTGTGTGTGAGAGAATGAAAGAAAGAATAAAGGTTTCAGCAAGAAGAAAATAAAAGATAGCGGTAGAGAGTGTGTGACAGGAAATATAGAATGAGAGAGAGCGACACCCAGCCCCCCACCACCCTCGGCTCGAGTCCCCTTTTCTCAGAAGCACCTTGGTACTAGGATCCTTTTAGTCTCGTTGACTGAAGAAGGGACCTGACTATATCAACCGGAATAATATCAAGGTGCTTTTTGGGGGGGAAATAACAAATTAGGAATGTCTAAACTCCCTGGCACAGCAGGAAGACTCACACTTCCTCTCTGCTATTGTTCCCAATAGCAGATGTGTGCCAGCCTGCCAGGCTGTCTCTCTTGTGTACCCACAGTAGGGGAAACAAACGGCACACACATACACAACACAGACTAAAGTGGTCACACCTAGCCAGTAGCCACAAAGTGTCATGTGCACAAACAAGTAATACAAGCAACACAGTCACACATCACACACACGTAGGTATGTACGTACAACGTCTTACGTACTCACAAGTAGCTCACACAAAAAGGGATACAGCCTCGCAAACCCACAACACATGCTTTGAAACAGACAGCTGCGTAATTAAAGGTTGACTGGAATGGGTGGAATGCTACAGTATTTATTTACTGTTAAGTGGCAGCTTTATACAACTTCCATCTCTGCTGTGTGGCTGAGTGTTGCACACATCTTGTCTTGTGTGCATGTGCGTTTTAATTCACCTGCATGGACAGCAGAGTTCCACAGCAGTGCTCCTGCCAGCAGTACTGCAACCAGCGTAGAGCTCCCCATCTCTGTAACACAGCAGGACACATACAAGAAAACTGGCATCATTCAAACTGGCATGGTTAGAATCAATGTGACTTAACTTAAGCCCTGTATGCTTCGTCGCATGATGGTGTTGTGTTACTAGCCGATCGACAAGCTTCAAGATCAATGAATCAACTTCTTTGAAGTTTGAATATGTTTGAAAGTGCTTAAGCCGTCATTAGAATAATGGTGGCACAATCTCTGTGAATGTTCAATTTATAACCTGTGGTGTGGTTGATATTACAAAGGGGTGGTGGCGGGGTGGGCGTCAGTGTGCCATGCAAGTCTCTCGAGACAGACTGTTGACTATGTCAAGTTCAAAGGAAAAGAGAGCGCTGTTTTACCTTTATTTTTTGACAATAGGTTCTCAGATTGGTGTCATGTGTACATGACAGCAGCAAGCACCCAGCAGAACCATGACAGTCCAACGGAGGGCGCTATGAGGGCTAAAACAACACTGTGCCAGGACAGGGACCCCGCCTGTCTGCCGTCACTGTAATTGTGGTGGGTGGGAGAGAGGGCTTTAGGGAAAGGCCACTCTTCCCAAGCAGCCACTTAGTGTTTATGTTGATTACGTACGTGTGTTTGTGTGTGTGTGTGTGTGTGTGTGTGTGTGTGTGTGTGTGTGCGCACGCGAGAGAGAGAGACCATGTGTATTGTAGCCCCATGCTACCCAGTCTCCAGGCCTGTCTGATCCTAGGCTGCCCTGCTCACAGAGTAAATATTGATGGATATGTTTCCTGCCATTGAGGGGCCGCACCCTCGCTGGCTAGCCAGACTCAGGTCTGCACATTGTTTGGGCCCCGGCTGCCACGGGTCACACGAGCAGGAGGGCTTTGAGAGCCGGTGGACTCACAGTACAGTGCACTGTATTCTGCCACTTCCACGCAGAGATGTGCTAATGTTGCATAATCCTAATGTTCAAAGTCATTCAGATAAAATAGAACGGGGGCAGGAGGGTTATCACTGGAATGAGGAACTTAAATGATTACAGAAACATCTAAAGACATGGATGTTCTCACGTGCCGTGATAGAAAGCCCATTCTAACTCTGCATAACTTCATCATTTGACACATTGCAGCACATACCATGAAGTATATCCTCTCCAAACCCGGGATCTATTCATAAGGGAAGTTGTTTCTCATGCATGATAACACGGCAAAATACAGTAATCTGTGCATATGAAATAGCTGAGTAATCACAATGGTATGTGGGGTGAGTGTTATTTTTGCGATAATCACATAATGACATACTGTAAACTCTGCAAGTAAACAGCATATTCAAGTCACGTACGACTTTCAAAATCCAAACGTGATAACAAACTATCACATAATCAAGTGTGGTTTAACTGATGAAGTGAACTTAGCAAATAGTCGACCCTTAGATCTCCATCTATGGAGCTGACCGGTCTTGACATTCCATTATGTTGATCCTTCCCCATCCATCCTTCCTCTTCGATGTCTCCCTTTTGACTGATACCTGTCCATTTAAACTCTAGACGGGACTGCCCCAAAGTTATTAGTGCAGCCGTGCCCGGCAGCCGGCGAAAACTAGAGTTCTCAACAAGCCCGAAAATTAAGATTTTACCCCTCATGCCAAAGCGCCAGTGCTCGCCCAGCAGTCTGCTGTCACCCAGGCGGATATGTTGATCTTACCACCCCCATTCCAAAGCGCCAGTGCTCGCCCAGCAGTCTGCTATCACCCAGGCGGATATGTTGATCTGACCCCCCCCCCATTCCAAAGCGCCAGTGCTCGCCCAGCAGTCTGCTATCACCCAGGCGGATATGTTGATCTGACCCCCCCCATTCCAAAGCGCCAGTGCTCGCCCAGCAGTCTGCTGTCACCCAGGCAGATGCGTGCCGTGCACGCGACCTCGCCGCGTCTTACTGGTGATAAGATCTGTTTACTGTGTGTGTACGTAGTTGTGGTAATAGATGGCAGGATGTAGTGATGTATTATTGTTGACTAATAATCAGTCAACTGATTTGCCGATTATAATAATACGTTATGCTTATGTTCAATATCTGGTATATCAATATGGCTCAATATTGCATGATACTGATGATTTTCAGAAACATCTGTCTTATTTGTTCATATAAGATGTAAGATAAGCATCATATGGTTTATACAATTATTAATGGTATGATAAGAATATGATGCTCAGACCACAGTGGTCGAAACGTTGTCATACTTTTTGAATACATTTTCTACTGGGAGCTGAGTAAAGCCCATCACACACCGGGTGCGCAGCGACACGGCACAGGCGGTGCCGCGCGGCAACACCTGGAAAATAGAACCGTTGGCGTATCGGAGCGTCAGGCGAGGCGTGAACGCGCGTCGGACGCCGCCGGTGTGCGATAGGTTAATTGAAAATAACGGAGGCGGCTGTTTTGACGCGCGGCGTTCGCAGACGGTGTGTGTAGCCCTTTACAGAGTGCAAACTTCCCTTCCTTCTTCTCCATTAAAACTTGTTATTTTGTTGCTATGCAAATTGTCCCTCTGGGCATATTTATGTGCATCTTCAATGACAACGGACGGTGTGTGGATCTTCTGACTGCCCTATCATTATACGTCCGTCAACAGCTCCCATAGAAACTACGATGATAAACACACATTTCCTACAGTACAAATTACGGTAACTCATGAAACACACAAGGGTATTTGTCTGTTGAAATTCCAGCACAGGATCAGGAAAGTCCGCCTTTGGCTTTTAAGTGCCTGAAAAAAAACAGAACAAACTACAGGAAACTTTTAAAATGTAATCAACCATAACGGGGACACCGCCATTCCGACTACATGGCTTCCGTTTGTGTGGTTATAGGGTTAGGGACAGGGTTAGTAATGAGCGAGTCACAACAACTTACGTCAGTAGCCTACTGGTTGAAGGGTATACATTACACACCGAGGACAAGGACAAAAATATATATTTTTGACATTATACAGGCTTCAAATTAAATTCAATTAATTCAATTAAAAAAATAACATGTAAATGCTTGCAACGTGGCACTTTAACCCATTCTGACCTGAGATCAGATTCATACGAGGTTTCCACTGGACACACACTGGTCTGATTAACCCATTCTGACCTGAGATCAGATTCTGAAAATGTCAGTCGTTCTTCGATTAAAAAAAAATAGCAGACCTACAAGCTCATAGCGCGCCACCGAGTGGCGCGCTATGAGCTTGTAGATCTGCTATTTTTCAATAGCTAAAGCACGACATGATGCTAACACCAAAACGGGTTCCCGTTCAGAATGGGTTAAAATAATGTAATAATGAAATGTATATCTTCTCTTCAGGGGGTCCCTGGCACAAAACCTTTTCAGATATAAATTGTCTGCGGCCAATGGGGCTCCTTGACATGAAAAAGTGTGAGAACCACTGGCATACAGTCTACATACAGTACATATAGGATGAAAGGTCGACTGTCGGGCAACTGCTTTTGGACTCCAGCTAAGCTTATGAGAACAGATCATATAAACATACTAAAACCACAAGACATATTTTTTACCAAGAAAGACTAAGTAGGCTATTTCCTGTATCATGTAGCGTTCATGTCAGCGGTGGTTAATCTGTGGGCCCAGCGGAGCAGTAACATAAACACAGCTCCCCCACACACAATCGCCTTATTCTCAATGGAGGGGGCATAAACTGCTTTTTTTTCTCTGGACGTTTCCAGACATTACATTATCTTCCGTTAGGATCCCGGGGGTAGAAGAACGGGCCGTAATCACATCCTATATCATACACACTGACAACCTTAGTCTCCGACACACTTCCTCCCTCTCTGCATTCTCCTGTTTGTCTCATATCTGTCAATGCTACACTTGGCGTGACCCATGAGGAAAGGGGCTGCCCCAGCATGGAGGAGAACCATTGTGATCTCTTCCTCTCATCTACATAGGTTTGACTTTGGGGAGAGAGATCTCTCATTCCATCTGGATGATGTGTGGTATTTTAGTGGTGGTGGGGGTTACAGACTGCATCATCAGATGGCCTCATCTGGCTCCTTCTCTGGAAACAAGTACCCCAGGGGTCAGGTCATACTAAGCTCCCTCCTTTCCCCCCCCCACTCTACACAGTACACACCAAATCCCTTTGCCAAAAAATAGCCGATCTACAAGCTGTGAGCTTGTAGATCTAGTTTTGTCAAACGTTCACCCCAGAATAGGGACGATAGGGTTCATGTGGTTATTAAGCAAATGTAAATTACACAATCATGCGTCTCAGTTGGCAAGCTATCCAAAAATATTCACATTTAGTGTGTGTTTTATGTCATTTAGTAAATAAACTTCAAATCTTTAATCCTCTGACTGTTGTGAGTTGTGACTGGCTGCTTTGTTGTGATGACAGACCGGCATGTCTGATTGCATCTTCGTTGCATAGACAAGGCTAGGCTTTTAGCTTTATGCCTCAGCTACTGTGAGCATGCTCTCACATGCACTGGAAGTTCTGTCTAAGACACAGGACGACAGATGGTTTCTGTACAAGTCCATTTGTTTTTGCGCTGCCCAAGTGCCCATTACAGCTGTGAACGTCAGACTTCTTGCTGATAATGATTTAATGAACGGTGCTTATAGTTTGATTGTTAAAACTGGTGTAGCTGATTTGGTTTTTCTTTTCTTGCTGTGTTGGAATCAGACCTGAGAGAAGAGGGATATTGTTTGATGTCACAGATACATAGCCATTAAACTGCGTGTGTGTGTGTGTGTGTGTGTGTGTGTGTGTGTGTGTGTGTGTGTGTGTGTGTGTACTGGTATGTATAGTACATCCATGGGGTATGTAGAGTGTATAAGTATTGATAAAATATTGTATTGATATCCTAGCACCTGAAACATCATGCCTTGCCTCTCTCTCTCTCACACACACACACACACACACACACACACACACACATGCACGCACACTTTTATGTACATGCTGCATGGGTCCATGTGTGTTTGATGGGGTTTAAGAGAAAAGACAATTATAGTGAGATAGATTTATAGCAACCTGACCCTTGCAGCCTCTTTAGCTTATCTTAAAGCAAATATTTTGATTAAAAAAATAATGTTTATCCAGCAAAACCAGCTCATCATCATCATTCCTCTTACAGCAAGTGCAAGTGATGATATAGTACTGGCCTATGTCCCCAAAAAGCACAGGATATTACATTATAAAACAAAATATCATCAATTACATCTGTCTTTATGTATGGCATAAACATTTTCATCGACAAGGGTTTAAAACAATTTGATTATTATCAGGCTAACGGAATATGCAATAGCCTATACAGCTGTATAGTTGATCTGTTCTAATCTGTGGACAATAAATTCTCGAAAAGAAAAGAAAAGAAAAGAAAAGAAAAGAAAAGAAAAGAAAAGAAAAGAAAAGAAAAGAAAATATTAATTGAGGCTGTCTTTAGTTGGTGCCTCTTCAAGAGCAGCCAGGTAGAGAGTAGAGACTCACTTCAGCACCGGTTGACTCACTAATTATCACCTGTGTGCTGCTGACATTCTGTTCTGGAAACACGTGGACGTTGAGTCACTTGCTAAAGGTAATTTTACACTGAATTGGGCTACAGAACAAACTACTTTGTGTATTATATAATATAACATTATAAATAAAATACATAAAAATCGTTAAACTAACAGCCGGATTGATACATTACCTATATTCTTCCAGTCGCGTTTTCAAGTAGACAAATGTATGTCTCCCATGATAGTCTAGTCTCGTATCCGTTTGTAGCCCCTAACTCTTTCCAAGGAAAAGAAAAATACTTTTTAAGCCTACACAGCTACACCCGCGTCAGCATTTCACGACCGAACCATTTACTTTTGGCCCAAAGAAGAATAAGCTAAAAGCCTTCAACTAAACAGCTGTTTAAAATCCAGAAATCTCACATCCTTTCCCAGTCTCTTCGTTGCGGATCAACCAGTGTTTTACGCACACGACACGGGGCTCCCACCAAGTCCAGGCAGGACTAGTCTTTCTTTAATTCTCCTTTATTGCTCCGATAAAAACAGACGGGACTCATTAATCCGTGACATCTGCGACAAGTTCAAAGCAGTTCTAGATGACTCGAGTTAACCGGGGAAACGCAGCCATGTCGCCGGTGGCTGGAAGGCGCACTGGAGGAGCAGCCGCGTATATCTGTGCCCAAAATCTGCACTGATAAACCCGAGAAGACGAAACAGAAGTTTTGGAACATGACCAGACTTCTTCCGCTTTGAGAACTTCACAAATTGCGTCTCCTCGTAGGTCCCATTTCGGTAAACTACGCACAAACTTTGGCCCGTTCCCGATCCAGGGGCAAGATTACAGATTTTAAATAGGATTTCGTCCCACCCCTTATTGTCTCTTGCGGGGTCTGGCTGGAATGTGTTCTCATAGCGGCTTTCCTGTTGCTTACAAACCTCTCATTTTCCTTTTCCCCTGCTGGTGCCTTGTCTGCCTATACAGCACACTGCATGAGGAAGAATGCACTTTTAGAGACTATGCTGTGATGTTCAATGATAAAACTTTATAGAAACTGCATGGATCTGATTATTCTGATATCCCACACCTAGAAAAATCCCCTTAATTTTTGCAAACTTTATTAATGAAACACTGGTCTTCAGTGTCAGACAGCACAGTGGAGTAGGCTATACTACAGCTGGCGATGATGTTTTTTTTAAATCTTTTAAACCTTTTCCATCTGCAAAGACTTTTCTCCCTCTGTTATGAATTCCCTCCAATGTAGCCTACTCCATATTCTGTCTCTATAAAAGTATGTTTTTAACAATGTGCTGCTGTTGGGTTCTTGTAGCAGGCAGCACTGTCTCCTCTAATTGCCTGTCAGAATATGGACAATGGCAGAAAGGAGGCTGACCTGTACTTGCCATGCCCACAGGGAATGGATCCGAACACCGTTCCCTGCTGAACATGACGCCTATCTCGACACCCAGACAACAGACAACTGTGGGATGGAGGATGACACAGATCTGTGGTCAGTGATACTCTAATGCACTCTCTCTCTCTCTCTCTCTCCCCTTTTGCATCGTTCAGTGCATTATCAATGCAATGTCCCTTACTCCCTTCTATTTACATGATTGTTATCGTCACTCTCAGTCGTGTGGAAGGTTAACCTCTTTAATATGTCCAAGACTTACCTTGGTTTCAGGATTCAAATTCAAAAACAGCAAAAGTAGCAGATCTACAAGCTAAAAAAAAAAACGGCGCTTCGCGGCATGTTTCATGCTTGCTGATTTGCTACTTTTTGTGTGACGCTGTGATCAAGTAAAAGAAGGCCATTCATTTTTACGAAAACCCCCCCCCCAAAAAGTTAAAAAATAACAATAATAAGAGGTTTCTGCCCGCCAGAGAGTCTCTTCTTTGTCAAAATTCACCAGAGACTGAGCAAGATGTCCTCATGTCTGTGGTAAAGAAATCCCCCTCCTCGTTCTCAGGCTTTTAATCTCTGCTCTTCTTGGCCTGTGGGTGCAAAGACACAGCTGGGAGTTTTCACCATCATCAGCTCTCTTGTAGAGAAGAGAGCAAAATTGTTCCATTTTTTTTTCTTGATCAGCATTTAAATTTCCTTCCTCATTAATCTGTGACCTAAGCAGCTGTTTTTCCTCAGTGTTCTTTCAGCAGCAGCTTGTTCGCTTTAAGGCTTAAAGCGAATAGGCTCTCTTTTGTCTGTTTTAGACTGTTTATTGTGTAATCAAACAGAGGACGAGGGGGGAATGCTGATGTGGGTAAATGCTGTTTCAATGAAGCCATTATTTAGCATCTATTTATTATTCAAAAGTTAGAAAAATATTGATAAAGACTTCTGTTTAGTGTTTAGTATGAATTCCAAACCATTACTTTATCCATATGAACCCTTTGTGTCCCTACTCTGGGGTGAACATTCAGCAAAAATAGCAGAATGTACAAGTCTACAACAAATGGCGTTGTGGTGAACTTGTAGATTGGCTATTTTCTGTGTAGAGATTTGGTGTAGACTGAGGGGGGAAAAAGGAGTGGACCAAGTATAGACCCCTGGGGGGCTTCGGTAAACTTAACAGTTTAAGTGGTTATGTCATGCATACTAAGCAGTCTTAAAATGCATGGATATTTTAGGCATTTTGTCAACACCGACAGTAAAGAGAACGTAGTGATGGCAAGCGACATGCAACACGCTGTATTATTGTGCCATCTTGGATGTTGGCACGAATGCTTAGTTGATCTACAGTATGTTGTACGTATGTTGTTGTTCAACTTCACAGTCACATACTTACGCTTAAAGAACAGGGCAACAGACTGTTTTAAATGCTGGAAATGCAAATGATGTGGAAACCAGAACCTGGCTATAATATATTATTAACATATTATGTTAATAATTTGGCATTCACACAAACATGTTATACATACTGTACATTTTGGAAAGCTGTGTTTTTGAACAGCTAAATCTGTCTGCCCCCAAAGTTCAGAAAACGTTGAACAGTGAATAACAGTTTATGTCAGGTGTGGAAGGAGGCCGTGGAAGTGTACCTTGGTAAACTCACACAAGCTCCGTGTAAACAAAATAAATACAAGAATACTTGAATACTTGAACACAAGAATACTTATATCCGTGGAAAGGACTCAAAAAGCAGACACAAAAAGCCACTGAAACGGTTTTTAATTCACAAAAATGAGGGGTAGGCAAAAATCAAAAACAGTGGAATGCAAAGGGCGAATCCAAGGGCAGTCAGTGAGGGCAGAAGTACCGGCAAGGGCTTGACAAAATCGTGGTCTAGAAAAAGCAAAACAGATATCAGAAAGGCAAAAACGTGAGCAAGGCTTGAAATGTGCTTGGAAGGGTGCTTGGAATATCACAAGACAATCTGAAGGATTGCAGTGAAACTGGGGCTTAAATACTGTGGGCATGATTGCAGGTGGTTCAGCCACACCCACACTTAACACTGTTAACAGTTGAGGTACTTCTAAAGCATTGCAAGTATATCTCTCAACTCTCCTCTCTCTCCCTCACCGAACTACAGTAATTGTTTCTTTCAAAAGCAACTTTTGTCTAGATATGGACTAGTAATGTAAATACTAAATATCTGATGTTGTCCCTTATATGTTGCCCATACCTTTACCTGCAGTGTAGTAAGAGATGAATTGATTTGTGAGACTTTGTTGAAAGGTAAGCATAGTACTGAAATACTGAAAACATTTTCTTCATAATAAGCCCAACATGAACGAGCTTAAAGGTTGTCAGGCGTTCTTTTACATGTGTACTATCGTGATAAGAGGGATACATTACCCACTGGCACCACCCTGTTACAATCTTTAAAATGCAGTTTTTCTATTATTAGTATTTGCATTAGATAATCCAAGTAATGAAAATGTATTACTGCATGCATAATGTATTCACGTCTTATGTCATAGTTCTGACACATTGATGTCTATTCTATTATATCTCTTTTGACCCAAGGTGAAATGACTCATTATGTGAGGACACATGGCAATATTTTAAGCCATGGTCATTTGCCCTCCCATGTCATGCTTCAAGTACTCTTCACGACCTCCACTAAAAAGCAAAATGGTAACTTTATTATGGAAGTAAATCTACAGTATCAAAGTTACACGAAAGACAAAAATCACCACAAGCCACATCGACTGTTGTTAGGGAAATGTTTTATTTATTTTTCTAGTATACTTCTTTTCCATTTAATGTTTCCATGCGAGATATTTAAAATATCTTGGAGTCACATTTGTATATTAATCATATGTAATTATTCACGACTAGATGATTCCTATGGATGTCACCTTTCACAGTGTGTACAAGGCAAACTGCACAGCAGATTAACCTTTTTACATAGTTTGGGTGTTCATTTTCTGGTTTACAGCATCTTGACACTGATGTCCTGTGTTATTAACCCAGTCCTGAGCAAGTTGAGGTTGCATTATATACCGTTATATAGTCGATTTCTCTGTAGTGCAAATGTATCTGAGCCTCACAAAAACAAAAAAAAACGGTTGCTGCCAAAAAGCCAGTTCACCGTTTTGAGCGATATTACAATCCTTTATCAGTTTGTAATATCGAGGTAGTTTGCCTCCATTCCTGGAATCTAATTTATTCACTAAATGTCATTAGTCATAAGAAATTAACTATTTATTGGCTATTGCTTAGGTCTCATTGCATGTTGGAGAACATACCATGATGACTCTACTGGAAAATTGTGTAGAGTTCATGATCTCTGAAACATTGTCTTTCCAGAAAAAGATTCCCTGGTGTCCACTTTAAAAGAGTTTCACTTTTGGACATAATTAAATCTACAAATCCACAGTTAGATGAACATCCATGTCCAAATAGATTCTCAACACCCAAATGATTGT
Source organism: Protomyctophum bolini (assembly GCF_963924005.1). Lineage (NCBI taxonomy): Eukaryota > Metazoa > Chordata > Actinopteri > Myctophiformes > Myctophidae > Protomyctophum > Protomyctophum bolini. The sequence goes on from NC_137866.1 coordinate 9,252,199, forward strand.
TCGTGGCTTTCTGAAGATGCTGGAAAATAGCATAGTGTTCCCAGTGAAGTTCAAGCAACTACCGTTTCTTTTTTGGATCCCAGAGTGCGAATTAATGTATTCATCTCAGATGTCGGAGACCTCCATAATCTGGAGGTATTGTATATGACCCACATCTCCTATAATCCATGTAAATGGATTCCACTCTCCACTTCCACTCTCTCTCTCTCTGTGGATTACAGATACCATTACTTTTTCTTACTTTTTTTTACTTTTTTCTTCCTTTCTTCCTTTCTTTTCTTCTCCTGCTCTTCCTTTTCCAGTTCCAGCTTCGCCTTCTCCTTCTTCTTCTCCTGCTTATCTTCTTTATACTTCCAGATGGGAGGCTCCAGGTAGCCAGGTAGCTTGTGCTTGTTCTTTTTCTCCTTCTTCGGCGTCGGGTCCGCAGCACATGTAAACTCGAGCCTGGGGATACGGCTGGAGGGGAAGACGACGTTCTTCCGGGACATGAAGCCTCCTCTAGGAGCCACTGGCTGCTGGCAGCAGGAGATCAGAGACACAGAGGCGTGGCTCACAGAACTCTCCTCCAACTCCTTGGCGCTGTGCTTTGCCATTAGCTCGGGAACGGCCAGTCTGCGCCTGCCGATCTCCGGGGGGCTTGTCGGACAGAGCGGATGGCAGCCGGTGGCCACCAGGGGGCTGTGGACGCTCGAGGTGATTCGTACCATGTGGTCGAACACGCCGTTGTCTTCGGGGTCGTGAGGTAGCGTGAAGCAGAGCTTGTCTCTTAAGCACTGGGCGATCTTCTGGGTGGCCGATTTGGTGGCAGTGGCTTTGGCAACCAGACGCTTCAGGTCAGGCCACTCTGGAACGTAGCTGTCACAGAACTGCAGGGCGATAGGATGCGCTTGCATGCGCCGCATCCTATTCAGAGTCTCGTATCTTCCTGTCTTAAGGCACCACTCCTTCATGTCTCTCCCTCGGACGTGGTCCATTGCATTTAAGTCTGCACCTGGACATGAAATATGAAGAACAGAACAGAAAATAAGGAATAAAAGAATATTCCTTCATGTACTGTAAATCTGAACTCTGTTGATGCCACTTATCCAATTAAACCAAAACCTATATACTTGCTGACCGGTGTCCCCCAGGGGTCTCCCCTCGCCCCCCCATACTATTTTCAGGATGCACACGCAGATTAGACACACCAAGGGACCGACATGAGTCGGGAAACAGTCGGACATGCGGTGGAACATGCGCTGCTGCCATGCTTGTGGTTAGGGTTGTTTTCCTTTTTTCCCTTTTTTTTTTTTTTTGTAGTCCAACATCAGTGTTTTTAGTCTGCAACTAGGCAGCAACTATGAGCCAATGGAGGGAGCGGAAAAGGGGGGACATAAGGCTAGATTGCGGTGATAACCTGTTTGCAGTCCCACAAAATTGAAACAAGAATAGGAAAGAGCTACCAATCCCTTCAACCGGACTGGGGCAAGATTGTTGTTTTTTTTAGTTTACTTGCATTTGCAATATTTGGAATGTAGGTTCATGAACCTGGTTAGTATGTATCGGTATCGGCGATGATGGCGAGTATACCAGTCTAGTAGTCTACTCTATGCCGATCCTGTACCACATAATGTATCACATGATGATACAGTATGTCATTTACAGCAGGGGTCCCCAACTTCTCTATTTCCACGGACCGGCTGACAGTTCGCGGAATGGCATGGCTGGGGGGGTGAGGGTGCGTTGTGGTCGTGCATCATCGTACCAAAACAGTTGACTGGCCTCAAGTAGGCTACCCGCTGCTATATTATTGTATCACAACATAATGTTATATCATTGTCATTGACCGTATATCATTGATCCTGGTGACGCACGGTTATAGATTCACTGTCGGGAAAACGTGGGATTCCCTTCTCGCACCAGTGGGACATGTCCTGTTTACCCACACAGGTACACGACACGTACCAGTGGTTGGGAACCTCTGACACAGTAATACATTATTTAGTATTATTTTGAGTGCTTCCGTTAATGCTGCAGTCTGCACTCTGCCTTTACTGTACTATTTACATTATTATTTTACTAACTTGTAGCTGCACGTTATTAGTCGTAGTACTCGATCAGTGGTTTTTTAATTTCAAGGCCCCCCATAACTACAGACCTGTACTGTAATGGTCCATTTCTAACCCCCACAAGGAACCCAGAGAGACCCACTTTGAGAACCACTGTCCAAGACAGTTTTTTATTACGGATCAGATAGGCACTCGCAAAGGAAAAAATGGTATCGGTATTGTAATAAAAATATCTGATTACAATCCGGTTAGGCCAAAAATCTGATATGGTCTCTGCCAGTCAGAACACGGCGACCTTGAGCACTTACCATGCATTAGCAGGGCAGACATGCATTCCTCGCGGCCCTGTAGCCCGGCCTTGATGAGTGCTGTCATCCCACGGGGATCTCTCACCTCCAGGTCCACCTCAGGGTAGTAGTTGAGGAGGTAGTTTAGAATGGTGATGAATCCTGCGTTGGGGGAAAAGGATGCATGCTTTAGCTCAGCTGACTGGAATGAGTTTGGTGAGCTAGATATTATGTGATTATGTGGTGGGTATAGATCAGTATTTCCCAGAAAATGTGCGAGGCCCATTTTTGTGTCGTGGACCTATTTTTATGGGTTGCTGCTAGTATATATTTTTTCTTCATTATTTCAAAATATTATAAAAAAAAAAGATAAAAAAATAATATATACGAAATATATAGTAAAAAAAAAAAAGCTGTTCACTATTAACTAGTGCTTAATTCATAATCACAGCTGAAAAGGTTTGGGAACCAATGATGTAGTTACTAGTTAGTAGATTGTAACGTACCAGCCTGGGCAGCGATCATCAGGGCACTGTTGCCATCATTGTCCTGGTGGTTGACGTCTATGAATGGACACGTGTGAAGCCCGTCGACGATGTCTACGAAGCCCTTGCTCACAGACACCATCAGGCCATTCTGATTGAGAGAAAGTTAGAAACTAAACAAGACCTTCATGACGAGGCTACAGTGCACTATTGTTATAGCGGATTCAAATGGACTGTATTTATTGACCGTGGACCGTGGACTTGGCTTAAAAAAATAGATGATGTATGATGATAAGAGCGCCCCTTATTTCACACGGGTGTGATTTTCTTTTACAAACAAATGGTAAACATGTCTCCCTCACCTCATGTTGTGGAGTTGGGAAGAATTGACTGAATAATAAACTTGAACCAAATGATCACATTTCTCCATAAGAGGACATTTATTGGCCCAGAACCAATACTATATTTTCTGTTACTGTGGGGAAAGCTTTCACTGAAAATAGCAGATCGACAAGCTCATAACTTCTAATAAATGTGTTGAAGGGAGAGGGATGGGAATCAGAGAGAACCTTAAAGGGTGGGGGTGTGTGTGTGTGTGTGTGTGTATGTAGACACACTGGACAGGAGATCAAGCTGAGACATGAACTCAGTCTGGCGCCCTCCAGTGGAGGGAACTGGGGTTGTTTCCTAATGGTACACTACTAGTCTCTCCCAGTAAGTTCCATTCCCTGCTGAGGGCAGTACAGTACAGGCACCCTGACCAACATGAAGGAGCTGCTAGTACAGCGACATGCACGGACACAACACAGCTGATTGTGTTTGTTGGGGCGTCTGGCCAAGCCAGAGGCGCCGCGGGGAATATGGAGGCATAGGAGCACTTTACCAGACGCCTCCCCATCTGGACGTCCAGGCCAGGGATATGTCATTGTGACCTCAATATTTGAAAGAACAAAAACTGCCCATGGGGATATTATCTTAACCACTTAAAGCTTTCTAAACATCCTTGTTCGACACAGTGAAAACAACCCCTCCACAAGATCACATGTTTCACTGCAATAGCATAGTGAGCTTGTAGATTGACTATTTTCTCAAATTGCTCTATTCTTCCCAAAATAGGGTAAATCAGGGTTAGTGTGGTTAACATTTTTTTGGGGGGGAGGTCACACAGCAAAGGCCGTCGGGAACGGGAATCGAACCCACGATAGGCTGTCAGGCTGGATTATCAGCCTAGGTAGCTAGGCAGACCCAGGCCTACATAGACTTTTAAATGTAATTGTTAACTGTGACATTATCAAACATAAATGTATATAAAAAACATCAGTGTTTAATTTAGTCTGACCAGAAGCGCCAATGAAACACATCCCCACTGAATATTACAAAACAATGACCAGAGGGGGGATGTAGTAGTTCAATAAAATGTAGAATGTCAGTCTAGTTTCTCACCCTGCCATTGATGTCCAGCTCCATGGCCTCTTCCCTGGTGACGCCTCTCTCCAGGACCCTGCGCAGGCTTGAGGCTTCATTCCTGATGCAGGCCTCGTACAGGGTATTAGCCGTGCCCACAACCCTCTCTAACCGTTCATAGTCGGGCAACACAGAGTCCTCTGAAAGCACGCTCCCCGAGTCGGAGTCATCCAGCGAGTTGTCGTCGTCGTCGTCGTAGGACGGGCCGGCGCCCAGTACGGGGTCATGGCGTGCGGCCGCCATGGGGCCTCTCCCCCCTGGCCAGAGATCACACCTGCTGGGAGACGGGACTCCTGTCACGCCCCAACCCCAACCTCTGTAGAGACACCTGTGTCATCACTGACACAATGTGTGAACAACCAAGAAAGCAGAGATCAGGTTTCAGTCACAGAAACATCAGTCACATAAAGTCATGGGAAAACATTTGATTATTGTTGCGCACGATGACCTAATCGTATCCACCCATGGGCCATATTCCTTTTATCCTAAAAGATTATTACACTCATCTAGCGATGAGCAGCTAACCATCAAAGTAACATATAGTGGCTGACTCTGAGGTCAGCATTTTAAATAGACCATGGTGACTATAAGAGGATGAGGCAGCCTTCCTGTCAATGGGGCTGATCTGAGCAACTATGATTGACGGGTTAGGTTATAGGTAAGCCCATTATGCAACAGGGGGAGAGAAGAAGTGCAGTCTACCTCAAGAATGAATTTCACGATAACTGATAAGCGTTCATTTTTCATTAGATAAAAAAGTTTAGTCTATGGAAATTCTATGAATGAAGTGTTCGTGTGTGAAATAGCTGGCTGAGTGTAATGGGCTGAGAGAGGCCATATGGTGCTGCCTGGTAGAACTGGGAGGCCAGGCTGGTTAGAGCATCTGTTGTGGTATTATTTGACCATTACACAAGTCTGCAGTTGTGTGCAATTCACATGTTTGCATTGTCTGTACAGCACAATGTGGTATAAAATAGGACTTCAGCAAACATTTCAAGTCGCATAAACCTGCATTGATATCCATTACTAAGGAAGAAAATTGTGTTCCAAGGAATGGCTAAAGGAAAATCACATTGTCTAGAATTGGCTTAAAGCAGCTCTATGTAACTAGCCCCTCCAACTAGGCCAGGGGTCGGCAACCCAAGATGTTGAAAGAGCCATTATCGACCAAAAATAAATTCAAAATCTATCTGTCTATTTTTACACATTATAATGCAGCTTGCCAAACTTTATTATCTCCCAGGTTGCAACGAAATTAGCAGCAGTGGTGGAGTTTGAAGTTCACGAACTGTTAAATCCTCTGTTTTCGTCGGCTATCTTTCTTTTTCTCCCGGTAGAAGCCATAGTAGCGTAGCAGGCAGCAGCCTCTCACACCCACCGGTTTGTTTATAATAGACACCTGGCTGGCGCGGCGCCGAGTGTGTCGCATGCTATGACGCAAGTTTTTGTGTTGAAACTTAATATTTATTATTCATTTTTAATCCGCCTGTATACAAGAAGTGAACGGCACTGCGGATGCGCGAACCCGCCAAGGATCACTAAAGTAGGAAAGGCCAAAACAAAGAAAGAAATCAATAATAAAGCTTATCTGATGGAACGTTGGATTCTACCTGGCGGAACGTTCCGTCACAAGCAGTTAATTGGTTAATGAGGTAGGGCGTTCCACATTTTGGTGGCATAGGAGCTACATGAATTTAGTCCTGTCATGGTCTGGCGCCCTACAGACCATGTCTCCATGTCAACCACTCCCACTTTACATTCCAACTCTCAGTCCACACACCTGCTCACACTCCCTCACTATCCCCACAGTGCCATGCACCTTTCACACCTGAGGACACTTCTCCAATCATCCTGCTCCCCATAAGACTGGACTCATTCCACACAAACATTGCCAGTACATACATTCTGTTCCTCAGATGTTCCGTGCAGTCCTGTCTTCTTCGTGTGTCTCAGAGATTTTGGTATTTTGGACATTACAACTTGGGCTTCATGTAAGGTTTGCTTTTTGAACTGTTTTGCAACCCTGTTTTGAGTTTAAACAAGTTTAGCTTTTGCGTCCTTGAGTTTCCTGCTTGCTGCTCTTTGTATTTTTGTTGTAAGCTTTACCCGTGTTTTGGACTTAATAAATAAGTTAATCTGAACTCTCTGCTTGTGGCTCTGCGCTTGGGTTCTGTCTCCTGCCGATCGTGACAAGTCCCTTGTTTGTGCCTGGGTTGCACATGGTTTGTTGAACTCTCTCTGGTGTTGTGGTGGGTGTGGACTTCGTTTAGACATGGGTACATGGGTATCTTGGTAGTGTATCGAATCTTGTAGACCAGACCCATTGCAAGATCTATGGACTTTTAATGTTCACTAACATGCTTTAAGCTGTGGCAGCCACAGTGGACACCCCTCACTTCACACAAGTCTGACTTGACCTGAATGAACTGGAGCGGTGCCCGTTGGACACTGGCCTACTTGGAACGATTTAAGCTGGAAATGCATGCCCCACCCAGTGATTAATTTCTGTGTCTATATATGGAGTTATTTGTCAGGCATGTCCAAATACGGAGTCTATGCTGATGTCAGAACACCATTGTGATGTCAGAACAGGCCAGCTCCATATATGGAGATCTAGGGGTGATCAGGTGTGATCAGTTGGCTAATTTGGGCCCTGTCCAGAGCCTGGGCAGAGGCTTTTGTGCTGGTTCTGGCTCAAGGCCGGGCACTTCCCTCCCTGTGGTGGTGTGGAACGTGTGTGTCGAATTTGATGGGGTGAACGGTTCTCGAGTTACGTGGATTGCAGACGTACATACACACACGTACGTATACAGTCGTACACACAGACCCCCCTTTCCACCGGTTGGTTCCCAATGGGAACCGGTTCAGTTCTTTGTGGTTCTTAGTCCATGAGCCAGAGCTCCAAAATTGGTGGGAAAAACTAGACCTATATTAAATTGTTTATAGGATCAATACAAGTAAATTAATACATGATAACCCTTACACAGTAGTATTTTGCATCCTACATAATGCCTCATTTGCATATTTAAAAATGGAGGTGGAAAAGGGGCCACAGAGACTTGGTGCATTTTTAGATAGAAGATGGATGAAATGTAATTTTGTCCAATCTGTACAGTAGAGTAAGTTAATGCAATATAACTTATACATTGGGGTGGTTGTATTTTGTCTCCTTGTTCTTCTATTGAGACATTTAAATTGTGTCAAAGGTCATGTCTCACCTAATAAAACGTCTGGGTTTCCGACGCTATGTCTCACCTAGAAACAGGACCTGACACGATTATTGACCTGAAGGTCAAGATTCAGTTGTCCCCTGAGCAAGCAGCCACTACATATAGGCTAGTGCAGCTTTTACAACCACTAAGTGGACAAAAAAACACACATAATCACATTGTAGCATTGGCTTAACCTCTATGAATTGGACACCTACAGTGTCTAATACATACCTACCTGGAGTCATTGCAACTGTTATGATTTCAATGTTCTACCCCTTTAATCTCACAAAGGCTATGTTTTCATTCCAGCTTGTTCCTTTCAGAAGAATGCAGATTGCTATCTCATAAACTGCTGACCCCCCCCCCCCCCCCCCCCCCCCCCTCCCTCCTCCTGTTGCACAAACATGCGAGACTCCTTCGCTTTTAGTCTGCCATTGTTCCGTGCACTCCCACTGAGCAACATCAGACAACTATCTGAGCTCGGGGCAACTTCCTCTCTCTGAACTCTGAAGTATCAAGAGTATGCTCTCTGTGGTTTATCTCTAAGGTATATGTGTGGGCCCAAGTTACACATTTACAAACACAACAGAATTGTATGCTACCAGGGTGAATGCCCACCGGCGAGAACACAGAATGACATCTAAGTAAAGACTAATGTGTCATTAGAATTAAACACCGCCCATGCCACCAGTATCTCACCCTGGAAAGGTAGGAGTGCAGTCAGGGGGTTGTCCTCTTTCCTCTTCCTTTTTCTGTCTTTCTTTTCTTAAGAATAAATCCCAGTCTTGGAGGTTAAAGCATCAGTGTGATTGTTGGTCATCCTCTTCTCTGCTGCGCTCGTAGTAGAAACTGGCTACGTTCCCAAAGCTGATCCCCACTCTTGCTTGCCCCCTCCCTCCATTCTCTCCTCCTGGCCACTTAGGCTGCCAGATCGGCCCGCAATCCTCCCAGGTCCCAACATAGACGCCTAGCTGCTCCTAAGTCAGGCAGCATGCTCTCTACCTCTCATCCCGATTACAGGAGATTTGAGGATTAAAGAGGCATAAACAGCCAGCAGCCAGCATTGCGCTCCTTGCAGTCTGTTGATGTAGTCTTTACTGATCTCTCTCTCTCTGCGTGTCTCTTTCTCTCGCTTTCTCTTTCTCTCTGCTTCTGTCTTACTTCTGTATCAGCATAGCTGTCCATCCCCAATTCTCTCTCGCGCTCTGTCCATCCCCAATTCTCTCTCGCGTTCTATCTTTTGCTGCCTGTTTCGCCATCTGTTCCGTTGGTGTGTCAGAACAAGTCTGTCCAAAGATGAGCGCTCTGATTGATTCACACGAGATATGGGTCCACTCCTCAATCTGTTGTGGGAACAAGGGCCTCCTGTCCCGTCTGTGGCTGAATAGTATAGTGTTTGTGTGATGGGGACTAAAGCCTTGACTTTGTGTTCCATGGAAAATACATTTGCAGGGACAACAAACTAACCCTGCTGTTACAGTAACACTAAGCCAGGGAAGCCTTGACGCACACATGCATATTCATGCCGACCCATGCTTGAAAACATGTGTGCACAACACAGTGCAAACGCACACAGTACTCACACACAAGACACTGCACACAAACAGAAGTAGCATGCTTACATGACCGACTTTAAAACAAGCCTTTACAGAATCGACCAAGAATTGTGCCTAGTGAACAGCTCTGGAAGAGTTCATAATGAGAGGCATGTTTGTGTTACTTTCAGTGTTATATAATACCTCCTCCCCTGTCCATTAAGGGGAAGTGTCCTGCCCCCCTGTGACAAAATGGAGAACAACAGTAGTTGCAGATGTGTGTCTTGCGCTCTGATAGTATATAGTTACAAGTCAGTGTCTTACACGTTCGAAAATAGCAATGGCCAGGTATAGTATCTGGAGACGATCTGAGCCTGTTTAAAAACACACCAACAGTAAATACATTAGCGTCGATAAGACCCAGTAGCCTCGGCTGAACCTCTAAATATAGTTACATGGACAAACTATAGCACAGAGAGCACGTGTGTGTGTACGTGCGTGCGTGCGTGCGCACACACACACACACACACACACACACGTGTAAAAAGCAGCCATTCAGCCAAGCTGGAGACACCTACCGGGCTGTTCCCAGGAAATGAACCAGAGCCTATGTTCAAGTCATATTTAAAAACAACCAAAGTGCAAAAAACTAATTACACATTGCACAATATAAAAACTTCACATATTACACAACACATCAAGCTTATAAAAACATCAGAAAACACAAAGAGTAAGGGAACCATACATAAATAAAGGCTTCAAAATGAAGGCATCAAGTAAGCCAGTAAAAAAAAAGTCCAACCAATTTTCAGGTAAGGATTAAAAGTCCTTTTAAAAGTGTCCAATGAGGGTGCAGACCTAATAGTTAAGGCTAGGTTAGGTTGTTCCACAGGTTTGGAGCGGTGACCTTTTGACTTAAGCTTAGCTTTCTCTCATTTTTATCCCACGATTTTGCAACACAGAAGTGTCAATTCTCTAATGTAATCCCTGGCGCTACACTTCCTCTGCCAACCTGGGGGGGGGGCAGCGAGTTTCCCCGTCAGGACGTAGCACGTCAGGACGTTAACACGTTATTCCGACCAGTTCCTTTCCCTTACATCAGGCGCCTCGGCTGGCCAGGGGGAGGTAGTTTAGAGACTAGGATTACTGCATGCTTTTTGTGAGGATACTTGCCCTAGGAGACACGGGGAGAACATGCAAACTCCACACAGAAAGGCCCTTTTGCCAACCCCACCTCGGGTATGGGCACTGATGACGTGGAGGAGAGAACATGCCCACAGCGTCCCCAGCGGGAATCGAACCTAGGAACTTAAACGTAGTATGTGAAACCTTGAGGAGCCCCTGATCAGTTGACCTATCAAGTGTCTATGGTGGTGAGGGTTTGACCTCTGCGTCACCCAGATGCACGAGGTTCAATCCAATCAAATACCACCAACCAAATGCTTATATTAAAGATAATTCTGCTTTGCTGTATGCAGTGGTTTTCAACCTTTTTCATATCAAGGCCCATTATTTAATTGATGTTTGAGCCACAGACCCCCCTTTGATGAGATTTAGCCTCTCAGCCCCAAAACTTTGAATATTTTCTATAATTCCATGCTGTGTTGATGTGGGTCGAAACGTTGTATTCTCTTCTCTGCAAATAGCCTTTTCACTGTATCTTTTGTTCAGCAAATTTACTATTTGGATTCTAAATCTAACAAAAATTTAACTAGTGAGAGCGTAAAATGAAACCAAATGGACCCTCGTCCATTTGGTTTCATTTTACACTCTCAAGAGTTAAAGGGGAATACCACTCATTTTCAACATTTCCAGTTGTTTGGAAATAATAAAATGTTCCCCCATTCTGTGTTGCCTAGAACAGGAGGTCTGAAAGAAATCAGTAACATTATGAAGTACATCTTTGTGATGTCACTGAGATGTACTTCATAATGTTATGAGTTTTTCTCAAAGGTATAATTATTACTTAGTAAAATGTTGAAAATGAGTGGTATTCCCCTTTTTTTGCGCATCTCCACAACCTCTCCAACATTGTATCTGTTGCTTCAGCTGCTTACTCTTGATTTTTGGTGTTATAAAAAATCTGCATAGGTTTTTACAAGAGAATTCCCTCCATATCCGTGAATTGGTAGTTGAATGGTGCATTCTCCACATATGCGTCCAATCTTTTTCTGTAATTTCTATGTTTAGTTCTGCTTCCCATGTATTTTTAATGAATTCCGTTGAATGACTGCCACTAATCAGAGTTGTATATTGCTGATATAATTCAAATCTTTTTCCCCTTGTATATATTTTTAATGATTTGGACAGTAACATTCACTTCCCTCCCTTTGACTTCCTTAGTGTAATAATCCCTTAGTTGCAAATACCTGAAGAAATCATGTTTATCCAACATGTATTTAACACTCAAATCTGTGAAACTCCAATGCCCCATTTTTCTCCAAAACACACCATGCCGTCATTCCTCTATTACTCCATATTTTAAATTCCTTATCATACCCTGCAGGTTTAAATGAACTATCAAATGCCATCCATTTTAAAATCTTTATATCCTCTTCTAACTTATATATTTTTTTACTATTTTAAACCAGATCTCCAGTGTAAATAGGGTGGTATTCCCCTTTAATGATGTAATGGGGTCCATTTGGTTATCTCTATATCATTTAGCTGCCTACCCGAGACCACAGGCTGTATGTATTGTACAGTCAGTTCTAATGTATGATATTAGCTGCCCCATTCAGTAAAATGGACCTATTTTAGGACAAAAGAAGAAGGAAAAGCTAGTAAAAAAAGGGATGTTGACTCATCATTACGGACTTGTTCTAAAATGGTTTGATAGCGGGCATCCATCTGCGCTATACAGGAAGATGCGAAACAAAGCACACCGAGATGGAAGTGACATGTCTTACGAGAGGCTGACAACAGGAGTGAGGTTGAGAGGAAGTGAGACTGAGGAAAGGGAAGTTGGCTTTGCACGCGGAGAGAGGGCAAGGATGGGAAAGAAGAAGAGCACAGACTAGGAGATTCACTATACTACATCTAAACTTGCTGTGCAAGACAAATGACGGACGTACGGGTACGTCTCCTTACACTGTGACTTGTACAAAGTACAAACTGTTTATTTTCGCAGAGAAGCTGCTCTAGCCGCTGAACCAGTGGAGGGCAGCACAGCTCACACAACAAACTCCCCACAGTTTGCTGTGTTTATCTTCCCAAAATATCTGTTGCCATTATGCTGGCCGCCTGTTGAAAACCCGAGATAGATTTATTCTTTTATTTTTTTTATTATTCTATTTTGATAGGCAATGAAAGAACACTTCCCAGAACCTTGATACTCAAGTTACCCAGAGTTCCCTTACCACAGTTATTATCTAGTCATTGAGAAAATAAATTAGAATCTATTCTGGGACCCTTTTGCATGAAAGTATTGCAAGACGCGGACTGGTTGCTGGACCCAGTTCATTCACCCGTATGTTTGATTTATAGCCCACTTAGTTACGCAGCGGTGTTGCGCACCGCAAGAAAAAGCAGAGCTACAAGCTCACAATGCATTGCATCGCAACGGCGGTGTGAGCTTTTAGATCGATTATTTAACTTATTTTACAGTGGCGTGCGACAAAGCATAAATCACCCGTAAACCACCACAATACCCAGCTGTGGTCAACGAAGAGGAAGTAGAGGTCTGGGGGAGTAGGGGGCTAAGTTTAGCCAGCAAACTGATTCTAAAGAAGCCAAGAAGGGCTGAGCTAATATTAGCTCCCTGGCAGAGTCTTTTCCAGGATGGGTCTTAATAGTGCTTGGCTCTGGCCTCTGCAGCGTTATACTGGGCTCTGTGGCAGTGAAGCAGAACTCTTTAGTTTCTTATCCTGAACAGTCCGTACATCTCCGGCCTCCATTAACCACGAGGAATGAGAGACCTACTGCTGCCGGTAGAAGCACACCCAACTCTGATCACGCAAGCCGCAGCAGGGAGGACGGGGGTGAATAAGTGTGTACACGTGCGCACGTGTGTGTGGACGGGTGGGGGGGGGGGGGGGGGTGACTGAGCGACTCCACGGCAGGTGAATAAGGAATGAACAACGATGCTCTAATATGCTCTCCAGAGGGGATCTTGTCAAAAGAGATTAATCGACTGTCACAATCCCATATGCACACACTCACACACACACACCTGCAATCGGCACAAAAATGGATTGGGCAGGGGGGTGGTGGTGGGTTGATGGACAGCTCATGGCCAGAAAATGATCATGTGATCAATTATGCTGGATTGCCCTTTGACTGACCCATGTGGTGTGTTCCCATTCATTGGTTGGTGGTTATAGGATACAGAGCAAAAGAACAGTGCTATTCTGAGCTTGATGGTTTTAGGCCAGTGGTTCTCAAAGTGGGATCCAGGGAACCCCCCAGCAAAATTGGTGATTCATAATCATTTTACCCTTTTATCCATATTTTATATGTTGGCTATAGAGGGTATGCGCATGCTTAAAGTGAATGGCACATCGAGTGGCAAAGCAACATGCAAAGTGAGTTTAACATTGTTTAACGTTGTTTAATGCAATCAGATAGGACTTTTCTGTTTGGATGCATGGGCTGTCAACGCCAGAAAGTAGTTTTTTGCCAGTCAGTAGGCATTCCAGCATAACTTCCGGGTTTGATGATGATGTCACACGCATACCCTCAAAAATAGCAGATATGCATGCTCACTCCGTGCCGTGCTTGTTCATCTGTGTTATGCACCAGTCTAGGGGGTCTGATACACGGCATAAAATATGACGCTCCCGCCTTCCCCAACTCCCAAGCAGCCACTGTGATAGACATTTCCTCTTGAGCCACACATGTGTAATTGTATGTCATTTTCTGTTTATCATAACCTCATTTCACACTCAATATTCCCACATTCCAGTCAATGGTCATTATCACACACTGTTTGCTATAACTATGCCGGCTAAAGTTAGCAATCAGTTGATCTTGGCTTGTTCTACAGTTTTATATACATATTTCGTTCATTTCATTTAATCATTTGGACAGACAATTGGTTGGTCAAACAGTTTAAGTTACCATTACTATGTTGTCAAACACCCACTACTCACACCATCCTCATTTCCTGGTCAAAGTTTCACAAAAGAGTCACTACTGCATCCACTGCTCCTTTTATAGGTGGAGGGTTCAATTGGGTTGCACCATGTTGCAGGGGTGCCTGGGTCTGGCAATACATATTATTTAATATGATTGCAACGGGACGGGTTATTTAAAACCTGGTTTGTTAATCATTTTAGGATTGACAATTATGCTGTAAATGTCTGTAAATGTTTCTAGGTTACATGTTCACTAGTGGGGTAAGTGAATGCTTTGGGGAAACCTGTCTTTAGACAGTTGGTATGGGCCACTAGGGAGAGGCCTGAGTTGGACTTCATGTAGTCAGTCCATCATGGTGAGACATGGAGAGAGTGGGCATAATGCGGGAAGCTCTGCCCTAAGACAGTGTTAGGACTAGTAACGTCCAGACTGGGTGCTTGAATTTAAGCATATATCATGTAAGTTTGTTGTTTTCATTTTTGGAGTTATATTTTTGTTAAATAAATCTTTGGCAATAATGGAGAATTTTTGGTATGTCAATTTTCTGTGCACCTACTGTAGCCCTCATCAAACGGACTTATTTACACTCCCGCCTTCCCCAATTCCCAAGCAGCCACTCAAACAAGGGTTACGGGTGAAAAAGCAAATATATATTTATTAACAAAAATAAAATGCCGCACTCTCTTCTGCTCCTCTCTTATGTAGGGAAAGGGCACCCTCGTTAGCCACTGAAATGTCTGTTTGGACTGCCTTCTCCACCAATCAATTGCTGCCCCCGAGTTTCCCCCACCAATGGATGGCCGGCTGGAAGTCTCCCCTCCAATGGACGGCTGGCTGTCCACCGCGCTCTGCATCCATCCAGTCACGCCCAGGCTCACGGTGCCATCTTCATCAGGGACGATGCTCAGGGCGCTGCACAGGGCGCGCACACCACTTCCCTTCATCAGGGACGATGCTCAGGGCGCTGCACAGGGCGCGCACACCACTTCCCTTCATCAGGGACGATGCTCAGGGCGCTGCACAGGGCGCTGCACAGGGCGCGCACACCACTTCCCACCAGGACCAAAAGTCATGTCACAGAATAGGAGTCATGTCACAGAATACACTGACACGACAACGCGTATTCAGGGTGGAGTCACCAACCCCAGGGTAAGTTGTGATTTGCTCTCGTTCACTGCAATGCAATTTGCGGCATTTCCAAAACAATATTGCGCAGAGTAGCGATTGTCAAACGTATTTGCAATGCCATACGTTGAAAGATCTGTTGCCCGTGGACAAGGCACGTTACCTCCGCAAGTTAGATATTATCGGCATAGATGTTTGTCCGCATATGTGATTTTGGAAAGGATTGGAAAACGTTGCATTGGCAGCCATAGAAAATTCTGCCCTGGGTAAAAAAAACGGATGTGACGTTTTTGGGCGTTCCTGTCTTGCTCCGTGTCAGTGTATACGACCCCAGTCGTAACAATCTGCTATTTTTGAAAAATCTTGAAAGTCATTTTTTTACACACATCTCTCCTGGGAGTCCCTGGCACAAAACCTTTTCAGATTTGGTCTGCGGTCAAATATATCAATTTTGGGTCCCTTGACACGAAAAAGTTTGAGGACTACTGAATTAGATTGTATCGATGTTGGTGTTTTGTTGCAGCCCTCTCCATCATGATGGACTACGTTT
Organism: Protomyctophum bolini; assembly: GCF_963924005.1. Classification (NCBI taxonomy): domain Eukaryota; kingdom Metazoa; phylum Chordata; class Actinopteri; order Myctophiformes; family Myctophidae; genus Protomyctophum; species Protomyctophum bolini. Next base: position 9,267,981 of record NC_137866.1, read on the forward strand.
GAAGGTTACTAATTTTGTTCACGTATTGGTGTCTGCCAAATGTCTGCCAGCATTACGATGCTAAGCCTGAATAAAGCCTACACACACACACACACACACACACACACACATACACACACACACACACACACACGCACACACACACACACACACACACACACACACACACACACACACACATGCGTCATCTTTCCATGCACACTCGAGACACACTCCACTGCCGTACCAAGTCTGCCGGCTGAGTATTTGCTGCACACATCTTTTTTAGCCATCAAGAACCTCACATTTTTATATTCTAGTACAATCGTGGTTTGATTGCAGTACTTAAAGGACTTCAGTACTCAATAAAATCCTCAGTGTTACCCTTATTGGTACACTCGGTTCGCTTTGTACACTTTATGAGGTACGGTCACACGTTAATGTGTAACCGTATCTTTTAAATGGAGGCAGTTGTGCTCTGTGGGTTGTGTGTGTTGATACCTTATTTGGGTCGGCCCTGCTCCCTTTATGAGTTCACCCAAACCATGTGTCACTGCCAGAGACCGACCGGGGCATGATAAGGAGCCAGAGGGAGCAAGCAAGGGGTGTCGGTAACATTAGAGAATAGATTCCAAGACGCCGGAGACGAGAGAGGAGAAAAAAGGATGAAGATGTCTGAATGGTAATCCACAAGTGAGAGCGGGGGTATATGAGGATGGATGGGGACGGAAAGGAGAAGAGGTTCAGGGGGAGAGGGGGTGGTGTTCCCCTCTAGCCAATGAAGAGGAAGAAAAGGCGGAATTTTGAAGAGGGTGCGATTGGTCGGCAGCCCCTTCAAGTCAACGCAAAGCAGTTTTACAGCCTTCAGGGGAAGGACGGCAAGGCTGCAGGGCAATATCACAGCATGGAGCTGACACCGTGGAGCTGACTGACACTCACTGTGGCTCAACGTACTTCTTCAACCAAACACAAGGGAATATTCTCAGAAGCGTAAGTTGGAAGAGGACATAATTCACAGGACCACGCAAGATTTGTAAAGACATAACGTGTGCCAGGCCACCTGTCTGTCTGTCCATAAGGAGGGGAGGGACAGAGACAGAGAGGAGCGGAGAGGGAGACAGGGAGGAGAGGGATCCTGCCAAGGCATACCCCCCAACACACACAAACACACTCCTCCTGAGTCCTCCAGCCCCCCCACCCTCCTCCTTGTCCAGACAAAAACATGTTCTCCCCTTCAAGGATCATTATTCATGTGCATGAGCGTTCCTGCGGGTCAGTGCACAACAAGACAGACAGGCTACGGCGACTCAACTCCCACACTCTGGCACAGTGAGAGGTGAAAACAGAAGGACAGCGAAAGACAGAGAGGGAGAGAGGAGGAGACTTGAGTCACACTCATCATAACAGCAGTGGAGTTTCCAGGAGGAGAGAGAGAGAGAGAGAGAGAGAGAGATTGAGTGAAAGTGTGAGATCTTGAAGGAGGCTATACAGCAGGGAGCTTTGTGTGGGAGAATGAAGGCTCTGCAGAAGAACAAGGGGCACACTGACCAGATGTTGGGAGCCATGGCTGACATGCTGACCTCCCTGGCCATGCCCAAGCAACAGTGGGTGAGTCCTGTGTGCTGTTGCTGGCTCAGGCGTGTTGTAGTAGGCGTGTTTGTTTGTATGTATACACACAGCGGGAGCCGGTTTTATGTGAAAGCTTGCCATGCGTTGACATTCAAACCGACAGGGAGGTGGGTGGCGAGGGAGTTTGGGGGCCCCGTCGACACATGGACATACTCCGATTGATTCGCTCGTTTGGAAAAATCTGAAATGCGTTGGGAGATGATGCTGCAAGGCGGATGGCTTTACTACAACCAACATTTCATATACAGTATGTGCGTGTGTGTGTGTGTGCACGAGTGTTTGTGTTTTTGTGGGGGAAAATATACTTTTTGGACATAAACATGCATTTGGCCTCGAACCCCCATCTGAAAATATGTTGTACAAGATTTGTGGTTTTAATTAAGTGGTGCAACCACTTCCTTATACGCAGCTTTGTGTGTCTGTGGGTGGCTGTTGCGCAGCCTAACACACACACACACACACACACACACACACACACACACACACACACACACACATATACCCTGGGTGCGTTCCTTTGGGTCTGGAAGTTTCGGGGACCCCCCAGGGACAATAGCTGATGTATAGGGTAGGGTTACAGTTGTAAACAGATTTTGATGCTATCTAACTGATTTAGTCGAGGAACCCCTGGGACCCCCTCCAGGACCCATGGCTGTCCCCGGACAACCACTGACCTAAACCTGATGTCAGAAGCTATTTTAACTGCGTCCAGGAATCCTAACAGGGATAACCATAGTCCATATCTACATCTGACATAATTGCTGTCACTGCTGCGTACAAGCCCATATCCTGACCTCAGATGTCCAGGGTGTGGGTCTAAAAACGGAGCCTTCAACTCACATTATCGGCATAACTCTCCCGTCAACCTGAAAAGTGAGGTTAGATTTAGAGAGAGATTTAGAGAGAAATTGAAAAACAAAACGTTTTCTGCATGGGTCTCTTCTGCCCTTGGGAGGAATCTTGGATGTTTCTCTGGAAGCGGCAACAGTACAGGAAACGGAGGAGCAGTGATTAAGACATCTCGGCATAAACAAACTGCACTCATGAAGAGGCCTACAACGCCTCGCTGATACTCTGCAATTTTATAGCTCATTCCCGCTCTCTCTCTCTCGCCCTTTTCCCCTCTCCCTGTCCAGGCAGACACGTCTGAAAACACATGCTGTAGGTCTCTTCTGTGAGATGACGGCAGTTTACATCATGGAACCTGATGGCTTATATCAGACTCCAAATTGCACAGTCGACGACTCATTTTGGGCAACGCATAAAAAAGTCGGCAAATTCCTCAAAACATGGCTGGTTGCTAGCTCAGCTCTTTAAATTATTTTGTAACATTGTTTAGTATTTGATCCAATTTAAATTCCATTTTACTTTGAATACTTCCAAAACTATTTAGCACTAGTCACTAGAATCACAATAAGTGCAATTCAAATATTTCACAAAAGCAAAGGTTAAAGCCTCAATCTGTGATTTTCTTCACCTGGTTGACCGTCATTTGAACAGCAGGAACAATATTACTACAACAACATCATCATTTTAAACATTGTGTTAATTCTTTAGGAAACCGCGCTACTGTGCAGGCTCACACATTTGAATTTTCTTTAGATGTGAGATTTTATTTTGTTTGAATCTGTGTCTACATCACCAGGCTCAGCTCCAGGATGAAATGACTGAGGTGGCAGTTGAAAATGGCGAGGGGGCAATTCTCATTTTTATAATAAAACAACAACCCCCGTGGCACCGCTGGCCTGATACATACTTAACCAGAACTTTATCCCTGGAGAACAAGGCTCAGACATTAAGTGAACAACCTCTCTCTCTGTGTGTGTGTGTGTGTGTGTGTGTGTGTGTGTGTGTGTGTGTGTGTGTGTGTGTGTGTGTGTGTGTGTGTGTGTGTGTGTGTGTGTGTGTGTGTGTGTGTGTGTGTGTGTGTGTGTGTGTGTGTGTGTGTGTGTGTGTGTGTGTGTGTGTGTGTGTGTGTGTGTGTGTGTGTGTGTGTGTGTGCGTGCGTGCGTGCGTGCGTGCGTGCGTGTGTGCATGTGCAGCTCACAGAAGGCAGTGAGGGAGATCCACCAACGTGCGAGGAGAGCAAGGTATCTGCCACAGGCCGCTGGGAGACAGACGGTGGGCTGGAGTGGGAACAGAGTGCCTCAGACAACCCCGAGAGGAGAAGAGGAGGAACAGGTAAGACCTGACAGAGTGGTATTCTCGTCCATGGCATGACCAGTTCTGTGTCCACAAACCCTCGGAATGCCAGACCAAACATTGGCCTCGTCAAACCAGTCTGAGCTCTAGGGAAACCTAGAGCTCCTCCTGACCGAAACACAAACCTCCCATGACTGAGCCTTCTCTTGACTCGGTTGTAGAAATGGTCTCAGGTTTCCGTGCTATACGTGGTGGTGCCAACGGCAACAAACCCACTGTCATTTCAGTTTCTGGAAATACTGCTGGTTTGGATATTTTGTCTGTTGTTGTCGTGCAAAAGTGATGGGTTTGGTGGTGGCGTCTGCAGAAATCATAATCGTTCCGAAATCTTAAGATTAGTATGTGTTTATGTGAGCCCTTCATTTTAGCGTTGATGTGGTAATGGTGGTGGTGGTCAGTCATAGGAGTGTTCTTGAGGATTGGACCATGTGACATTGTCACATAGTGGTCATTAGACCCCACTAGCTGCAGGGCAGTCATCACATTCAAGTCACCTGACTCTTAATTAGGGTTAGGATCCGGAACCGGATCCAACATTGAGCAACTGGAATCGGTTCCGTCACATTTGGAATCCGTTTCAGGAAATGTTTAACTTTTTTTATGACGCTGTTCAGGGATGATATGTTGACTATGTTCTCAAACCTTTTAATTTCAAGGACAACCATAACTTTTAGAGAGTTACGGGTCCATTTGGTTCCATTCGTACACTCGGAGTTTCAGATCCAGTTTCAGAAGGGTCCATTTCGAACCCCCCATAGGAATCGTTAAAGGGAAACCATTAATGAATCGGACCGTTAAAAGAGAATCGTTACAATCCTAAAGGATCCCAACCCTATACTCTTGATGGTTTGTTGCTTCAAACCCTACCCGATGCGTTCTTCGTTAGTTAATCACTTTTTACTGGCAAGGTGGGCATATGTAAAGTACTGTTTGCAAAACCTGGACACCTGAAGTTGGATCTCAAGAGAGACGGAGAGATACAGGGAGGGTGATGGAAAGAGAGAGTATGAGTGTATGTGTATACACACACACACACACACACACACACACACACACACACAACAGGTTCCAGATGGGGGCCAAAACACATTCAGCTGTCTCGCTTCCCCTTCTACCCCTTAAAAGAAAACACTGATGGTTGCAGCCATCCTGGTTTGCGTGCATTGCCATTTTCCTTGACTGCAATGGAACAAAAGGGGCTTTGTAGCATGGTTTGGGTTAGTGTGTGAGTGTGTGTACGTGTGTGTATGGGGGGGGGCAGTGGTTTGTAGCACCATGTGGTCAGGCCACTAGCTGTTGTGCAGAACAGAACATGGCGTACAGGGGGACGGGGGGGACGGGGGGACGGGGGCAGAGGAAACTGTCAACGATGCTTATCTATAATGGTTCTACTTAGACAGATTGTGCTGGCGAAGCTAATGCATCCAAATATTATCTTAGCTCACGGCCCCATGGCTTGCAGGGGCGGAAGAAAAAAGAAGTGCCGAAATGCATCATCAATGGCCGTGTGGACGACTGGAGGGAGACCGTTTGTTCCAGTCCCATGACCAGGTTGCTTTGTCCAGTAGTTTGCTTTTGTACAGTCTTGTTTATCCTCTGTGGTGGAACGAGAGGAATGTAACCACTTGAACCCTAGATACGCAGTTCACTGGGGTCCCTAAAACAGCCTAACTACACTTTATGTACTTGTACTGTACATCAGTTCATTTCACTGCACACTCTCCACAAGATATTAGGGACGCTGGGCTTCAAGTGGTGGTTTAAATGGTACACGATAGAGATAATTCAACTGTCAAGCTTCACAGCCCGAGTGCCTGGCATAGCCGTCTGGGCGCCTAGGCTGGTAATCCCAATCCCGACCATCCATGACGGAGATCTCCATCATGTGGTCTTAGAATGCAAAATTATCTCAGATTATTTTCCCAGATTGTGTTTTTGGTCAAAATAACAAGCTTTATTCAATGGCCCATAACTAAAGAACCGATAATTGTGGTTACAAAATGTATTTTCCCGGTGAAAGAAAAGACAACACTCTTTCCGTCACTTTTACATCCCGTTCACGAATTGGTTCCCGGTGGGCCTTCAAAATAATGGTCTTGAGTTGACTGAAAAACACTGGCGATTTTGGAAGAATGAATGAATTAGTTAATACCTGGCAGCGAGTGAACGTGTTAAGCATATTGTGAGGTAATTGTAATTCACTAGAACCTCGCTCACGTCTAACTCCATGCGACACAACGACACATCCAACGCATACATTTTGAACGAAGGCAGACAGCGATTTATCTTTGCCCACTGTGTTTTCCGTGCTGGGCAGGCTGTGTTGTTGTTGTTGTTGTTCGGTGTTTCTCTGTGAATATCGTGTGTCCGCTGTCCCTGTATATTATTTTAAGGTTGGAAAGCCTTGCTGTGATTTGTAATCGGGCCATCGCATCACAGAAAGGGAAACCACAAAAGTGGGTTGAAAACGCAGAGGTAAACGGCACTTCCACAAAACTACATCTACTGTATGACTTGGCTAACCGGACTGTAACCATCTACTGTATGACTTGGCTAACCGGACTGTAACCATCTACTGTGTGACTTGGCTAACCGGACTGTAACCATCTACTGTGTGACTTGGCTAACCGGACTGTAACCATCTACTGTATGACTTGGCTAACCGGACTGTAACCATCTACTGTATGACTTGGCTAACCGGACTGTAACCATCTACTGTATGACTTGGCTAACCGGACTGTAACCATCTACTGTATGACTTGGCTAACCGGACTGTAACCATCTACTGTGTGACTTGGCTAACCGGACTGTAACCATCTACTGTGTGACTTGGCTAACCGGACTGTAACCATCTACTGTGTGACTTGGCTAACCGGACTGTAACCATCTACTGTGTGACTTGGCTAACCGGACTGTAACCATCTACTGTGTGACTTGGCTAACCGGACTGTAACCATCTACTGTATGACTTGGCTAACCGGACTGTAACCATCTACTGTGTGACTTGGCTAACCGGACTGTAACCATCTACTGTGTGACTTGGCTAACCGGACTGTAACCATCTACTGTATGACTTGGCTAACCGGACTGTAACCATCTACTGTATGACTTGGCTAACCGGACTGTAACCATCTACTGTATGACTTGGCTAACCGGACTGTAACCATCTACTGTGTGACTTGGCTAACCGGACTGTAACCATCTACTGTATGACTTGGCTAACCGGACTGTAACCATCTACTGTATGACTTGGCTAACCGGACTGTAACCATCTACTGTATGACTTGGCTAACCGGACTGTAACCATCTACTGTGTGACTTGGCTAACCGGACTGTAACCATCTACTGTATGACTTGGCTAACCGGACTGTAACCATCTACTGTGTGACTTGGCTAACCGGACTGTAACCATCTACTGTATGACTTGGCTAACCGGACTGTAACCATCTACTGTATGACTTGGCTAACCGGACTGTAACCATCTACTGTATGACTTGGCTAACCGGACTGTAACCATCTACTGTGTGACTTGGCTAACCGGACTGTAACCATCTACTGTGTGACTTGGCTAACCGGACTGTAACCATCTACTGTGTGACTTGGCTAACCGGACTGTAACCATCTACTGTGTGACTTGGCTAACCGGACTGTAACCATCTACTGTATGACTTGGCTAACCGGACTGCGCACAAAGTCTTTGCTCACAACTTGTTCCCTTCTCAATTGTAATTTCTCTTAAGTCTCTGCTATGTGTTGTTTTGCTCCTTCGTGCCATTTGTTTCAGTGCTAGCTCCAAGGTCAGTGGTCATGTGGCTCCCACTGTGCCGTAGGTCAGGGAGCTCTTCCTGTCTCTCGCTGCGTCGATACGGAGGAGAGAGAGAGAGGAGAGGACCAATACTGTGTGCATCCTTCCTTAATGAACCATCTGCTATACGTTAGGGTTCCACTAGAGCCTGCAACACAGTAAAACCCTGAGTCCAAGGAGGTCCATTTGGTTATATTTGTCCTCTCATTACTGGTAATTTGAGGATTTTACTGAATAGTGTCTTTGCAAGATTTGTGGTAGGACTCCACCGAAGCAAACCGTTGTTAAGCAAAGCATCTCTCTCTCTCTCTCTCTCTCTCTCTCTCTCTCTCTCTCTCTCTCTCTCTCTCTCTCTCTCTCTCTCTCTCTCTTTGAATTTAATTGAGTTGAAAGGCCTACTATAGAATAAAGAAATATTTATTGTAAACAGAGCTGCAACATTGTAGGTAAAATTTACATAAAGACATCATCGTTACAGATTTTGTTTCTTTCTTTTTCAAACAAGATTTCACATTGTTTTATTCGATTTTTATTACTGTAATGCGAGAACAATGGCTTCCATTATAGAACTGGTATGCTAATTTTCCGGGAATGGAAAGCCTTCAGTTTCTTTTTTCTTTTTTCCCCCTTTTTTTTATTAAGACATCTTTATAACAGTCAGTACATAGACATACAATACATTACAATAAAGCCTTCAGTTAATATAAGCTTGGATTCCCCATCGATGATGTCACTGGTAGGCGGGATTCTGAACTGTCCACTGTACCATTTTATCATGAGCAGTAGCGAGGACCCATTAATATCCTTTAAAGATGCAAACACACAAAATGTAGGTTTTGCAGCGAAGTAAAGTTATCTTAAAATAACAATATAAACCTTTGCTCTGTTATATATGTAGATATATGTATTCATAGTACAGGAATAAGCACAACGTTATGGTTGTCATATTCCTCTGGATGTCCGTGCACATTGTTGTACTTCCCTCAATAGATATATGGACGTTGTTTTTTGTCATTGTTTATCATGTTTTCAAGCATTGTTTAGTTGTTGGGAATCTGTGGAATATATGTGTCTCTAATATAAAGTTGGCAGGTCGTTAGAAAGTGCAGCTGGGTTTCCACCTCATTGTGTGTGCACTGCAGTGGGTGCACAGTGTTCTTGTTCTCTGTTTTAGGGCCAAATAACATTCCAATTTGCTCTGGTTTTTGGTTGATTCTTTCCAATATGTCAGATAGTCTTCTTTTCTTTTTTCTTTTTGTTTTCTTATAATTTGTTTTAGTCTGGTGTAGTTTCAGTCTGGTGGCTCTGCTTGTGTTTGTGAACAGAGGCCCAGGACCAGCTGGCTGTGGGGGCATCTCTCTACTGTTATGAGGCCCGGGGTCGCCCGCTGGCCTAGTGGTCCAGCATGCCACGTATAGGCTCTGGCGTGCGTTGCGTGTTCGAGTCCCGTTCATGACGACCTTTACTGCATGTCTCTCCCTTTCTCTCTCTCTCCCTCTTTCCTGTCTGTCTTCACTGTACAGCAACTATATCAGGCACAAAAGTGAAAAGCAAATCTTTAAAAAATAATATAGGTGTGGGCTTTATTAATGTACCCCATTGCCACTGATGCCTATGGACACCTTTTTAATAACAATTAATTCGGGTGCTCAGCTGTGACTTCCAGGTTTCGCTCCGGTTTTCATTTCCGGGGAAAAAACAGAAGTGAAAAATCCGCTGGCTTATATGCTTGCTATGGGACGGAGCATCTTAGAACGTAAATATCTCTGAATCGCTTTTTAGCTTGGCTTGCGTCTGATGTATCCAAACGCTAGTATTTCGCTGATCAAAAGTATGTTTTGGGTGTTTTTAATGACAATCCTGGGACATGTTAAGGAGCTTGTCAGGGTAGAATGTCGGGTGCACACAAAAGCCTGAGTAGACTTTAGCCCTTCCATTGGGTTAGGGTCATTTCTTTTTACCTGTTTTCAAGTTGGTAAACTGTTAATTTATAGTACATAAAACTACATTTAAATTTAAAAACAACATTGCTCTCTATCTCTCTATCTCTCAACCTCTCTCTAACTCTCTTATCTCTCTCTCTTCTTGCTCCAATCCATTCCTCAAAAGCAACTTCCAGGAGAATTCCTGAACCTGGCCTCCCTGTCTTCCAGGCACAGAAACAGGCTGGATGTTTTAGTTATGGTATATTACTCTCCCATGCAATGCCTGGCTTCTCCCTCTCCAGAACATGTACGTCTGTCCGCGCCCTTACTGTTTCATAACACTGGGGTCAGTAGTGGATTAGTGTGTGTGTGTGTGTGTGTGTGTGTGTGTGTGTGTGTGTGTGTGTGTGTGTGTGTGTGTGTGTGTGTGTGTGTGTGTGTGTGTGTGTGTGTGTGTGTGTGTGTGTGTGTGTGTGTGTGTGTGTGTGTGTGTGTGTGTGTGTGTGTGTGTGTGTGTGTGTGACGTGTGTGTGTGTGTGTGTGTGTGTGTGTTTTCCCAAACACTCTCCTCTACTTTATGATGTTGTCTTTGTCAGGGTAAAATGCTTGAACCCACATCAACAGGAAACGGCACTCAACATGGTGGTAACCAGAGTAGTATACTTTATTAGATGCACACACATGCACGTGTGCACACACATCCACTCATACTCACACATGTGCACGTGCATGATGCACTCACACACGGACTCTGCATATGTGCATACAGACCACATAAAACATAGTTACCTGTTGTTCAGAAAAGGTTAGGCAATTAGAGTGAATAGCAGTATTTTACTGCAAGAACTGATATTTCTTTGCTAACAGAACAATGATGGAGACGTAGAAAAGGAATTTAATTATTTAGTTTTGCTCTTAAAAAAAGACACACATTTTTATATCTCCAGATAGACTGTGCAGGAGTTTTGCTCAATCAGTCTTTGGTTTACTTCTTTGATTTGCACACTTTTAATGAATTCACACTTTTGAAGTTGTGCCATTCCATTGTGCTGAGGTGAACTGCTTGTCTGTCGACAGGTTCAACAAATGTCTTCTAAATCCAAACAGTTTTCTGAAAAACGTATGTATCTATATCAGTGGTGCTCAAACATTTTTTATGTCAAGGACCCTCAAAATTCTTGTTCCAGAGACCCCCAGAAGCAATTTTTTTAGTTAAATATGTTCTCTTTAAATTCTATATGAAATGTATAACAAATGTATAAAGATTTGCACAAATGTTCATGTTTTTCAAAAATAAGCTCATAGTGCAGCACGAACTGACGAACAGTATGAGCTTGTATTTAAAATCCGCTTTTTATGGGTTTTGCATACGGTTTATTAGGTTAATTGTTTATCTTGGCCTAGTTTCTTGGTGGCACTACCTTGTACTGAAACTATTTACTTTGTTGTTTGTTGACAAGGGTCCATGCTTAGTCTGCTTACTTTGATCTCGCTTGTAAGTCGCTCTGATTTAGGAGCGTGTGCTGAAAGCCTAAATTGTAAATTGCAGATGACCAGCAGAAATAAATAAAAGACTCCTGAATTATGAAAGAACACGTGATGAGGGAGGCCAGTATAGGTCTAAAAATAAAAAGCAAAACGTCTCTAGTTTCCGTGCTGTCTCCTGCAAAGAATAGAACTAGCCTTTGGGGGGAAAAAATGACAATACTGTTTTGGGAGTCTTACATATCAAGTTAGGCACTCGCTTGCCTAGTTGGCGTGCAAAACTAAATACGATTTTTGACCATATTCATCAGCACTTGAGAGGTCAAGTGGTCAACTATGCAGAACATGCTGTCCATGTCCATATCTGGTTTTTGCGAGAGTCTTGGGAGGAGGTGTACAGTAGCATCCAATAAGTTGGGATGGGGAGGGGGGGGGGGGGGGGTGGGGGGGGTGAGACCTTACATGGTCAGACATCAACCTTGAGCTCCTTAGGGCTAGCGAGGTCATCATCACCTCAGCTGGACAGATGCTGTGTGTGTGTGTGTGTGTGTGTGTGTGTGTGTGTGTGTGTGTGTGTGTGTGTGTGTGTGTGTGTGTGTGTGTGTGTGTGTGTGTGTGTGTGTGTGTGTGTGTGTGTGTGTGTGTGTGTGTGTTTTTGTGTGTGTTTGTGTGCATGTGCAAAAAGCTGAAACAATGTGACATCATCACTGACGAATCCTTGACTGACTTGACTTCTCTCCACTGTTTATAAAATCCTGGTGACGTGATGTCATAGATTCAACGTTGCCTGTGCATATTTATACAATCCATAAACGTACAGTACCTTCTTGGCTTCTCATGGTATGTCCAGGGACTGACCTGGCTATTCAAGCCACAAGTACTGTATATATGCAAGCTTGCAAGCTAACACACCCACGCACGCATATCCACAGGATGCATATGCACGCAGCACACATATTAAGCATCCATGGGTACGCATACACCACATATACTCTCACCTAGACACACGCACGCACGCATGCACGCACACACACACACACACACGCACGCATGCACGCGCACACATGCACGCGCACACACACACACACACACACACGCGCGCACACGCACACACACGCTGACAGTACAATTACAATTGTAAATCTAGGCATTTAGCAAATGCCAGCTGGGCTACTTAAAAAGTGCAAGATCACTTAGATCAGAGTGAATGGCATGAACCCTCGACAGAAAATAAACGCTGCAAAGCCCAGCACGAAACAACAAGCTATTTGAATAACATTTTGCTTGCACGCGTGGTCAAGCAAACAGTATGGCCGTCTACTAATAACACTACGTGTGAACTCTGTGCACCTTAAGCTGTTACCAGTGTGAGTCAGCTCATTCTGATTCATGAGCAGACCTTTCGCCAACAGGGGATAATTGGACGAATCAATATTTTCGACACTTGTTGGCAGACAATGTAATCCTGCTGTCGGTGGTGTCCAGAGAAAGCAATAAGGAGGGTCTCTTGTGTGTGTGTGTGTGTGTGTGTGTGTGTGTGTGTGTGTGTGTGTGTGTGTGTGTGTGTGTGTGTGTGTGTGTGTGTGTGTGTGTGTGTGTGTGTGTGTGTGTGTGTGTGTGTGTGTGTGTGTTTAGCTAACATTCTCCCCTTGGGGTGGCATGTTTAGTTCCAGCTTAAGCCTCATTAATCAGGACCTCAGCACTAGCATGTAAAAGAAAGTGGCCAAGTGTTCACAGCAAACGAAGCCTTTGTACACACACCTGTCTTACGCAGCAGTTTGTAAGGGTGACTTGGGGTAGTAATACCCTTCCAGTGATGTGTGTGGTGAGTGGTTTTAAATATAAAAATGTCGTAATTAAATTCATATTTTTATCTCAGCATCATCCAGAGAACTTCAGCAGTGCAGTCAGTTGCCAATACAACCGGCCTGGCCGGTAGGCCTATGCACAACGCAGCACCACACTTCATTTGCAAGCCCTTATAAGGAAAGTTGCGAGGAACAATCGGTTAAGTCTGGCATTGATTGCTATAGCTCGCACCAGGTGCGTGCTTATGCTATACACTGTGGCGCGTTTGGAGAGAGGCGCTAATGGGCGCCTTTCAGAAACGGCATATGTGTAAGGGACATGTAGTGGAAGACCACACGTAAGAACCACCCGTAAACTCGCTGCGTTCTCTATGGGAAGCCAGGCCATCTTTGTTTTGCTTGGATGTTGCACTCGGAAAAAAGCTGATCTACAAGCTTGTAGATGGGCTATTTTCAGCATGCAACCAAATGGAAAATCAGCCATTTTACACTTTGCCGATTACAAAGTAAGCCACAGTAAATTTGAACTTGAATGTCTCAAATGTGAATCTCAATTTTCCTCCACAAGAATTGAGATCACAATTCTCACACGATTCTAATTTTTTTCCATGAAAATATGTATTGCCTTACTACAGTCAAAATGTCGCACCTGAAGCCAACTACTGTGGCTTTAAACAGACAACATCAAAGTGCTTGACTAAAACCTTTCTTAAATGAATTGGACAGCCAACTAGTGCCGCAGGATTCTTGATCAAATTTAGAAGTGAGATCACTTCTAATGCGTGTGTGTGTGTGTGTGTGTGTGTGTGTGTGTGTGTGTGTGTGTGTGCGTGAGAAAGAGAGGGAGCAAGAGACAGAGATGGAGAGATAGCATGGTGGGGATGGGAGCTAGAAGTTATCTCTACATCCTGCTGATGTTGTGTGCGTGTGTGTGTGTGTGTGTGTGTGTGTGTGCGTGCGTGCGTGCGTGTGTGTGTTCACTGTTTGTCACTATATATATACACACACGTCTGCTGTGTCTTCCCACGCTGTGCTGCAGAGATCCGTCTGCCTGGCAGCTGCAATGCACAGCAAGGTACAGCGGTGGGAGGCACACAGTGGTACCGAACATACAGCGCACACACACACACACACACACACACACACACACACACACACACACACACACACACACACACACACACACAGAGAGAGAGAGAGGCATGTAATGTTTAAGACAACCATGGTGTAGTGTGGGTCCTGCCACGAAACGCAACAGAGCAGTTCAGGACAGAGTATAGGACAATTCAGGACAGAGTATAGGACAATTCAGGACAGAGTATAGGACAATTCAGAACAGAGTATAGGACAATTCAGGACAGAGCAGTGGTGTGAAGTACATTTACTCAAGTACTGCGACAGTAAGTACAATTTGGTATTTTTAAATGGTGCAACAACTCCCAAGGATCAGCAATGTCCCTATATGTTCCTATGTATACCATGAGTACCAACAGGGGCGCTGTTGCACCACTCACTTCAGACTGGTCTGATTTTTTACTTAAAATAAAATAAACATGCATTGACCATTTCAGGCTAGCCCTATATACATTTCGACAATGGCTCACAATGTGCGCGATGCAACGCATTGTGAGCTTGTAGATCGTCTATTTTCAAAAGATTTGTTTACATTTGAAAAGTTGAAATCAGACATTCTACATAAGTAGAGTGTACTTTACTTTCTACTTTTGGTACTTCAAGTAGTAGACCTACATTTTCTTACCAATTTGATCTCAAGTACATTTTGAATACCGTAATTTTACTTGTAACAGAGTATTCCTGCATTGCAGTATTGATACATTTACTTAAGTAAAACATTTGAGTACTTTATCCACCTCTGAATAGGACAATTCAGGACAGGGTAGGACAATTGAGGACAGATGGGGACAATTGAGGACAGATGGGGACAGGTGAGGACAGATGGGGACAATTGAGGACAGATGGGGACAGGTGAGGACAGATGGGGACAGGTGAGGACAGATGGGGACAATTGAGGACAGATGGGGACAGGTGAGGACAGATGGGGACAGGTGAGGACAGATGGGGACAGGTGAGGACAGATGGGGACAGGTGAGGACAGAGTCGGACACTTGAGGCCAGTTCCACTGCAGTCTCATCCATGATGAAAACACTTCCCACTCACATTGACTTTTACCAGCTATAGCAGCACCAGAATGCCAGCTTGCCTTAATTGGCATTCAGCTCAAAAACGAAAAGAGCTAGCAGGAGAAAGTGAATCGATTTGACAGAACATGCAATCTGTGCGAGAGAGACACAGAAATAAATGGTGTGTGTGCGTGCGTGCGACGCTGTGCGTGTGTGTGTGCGTGCGATGCTGTGCGTGTGTGTGGGGGCATGAGACAGAGATGGAGAGATAGCATGGTGGGGACGGGAGCTAGGAGTTTGTTATCTCTAAGTTGGAGCGAGAAGAAGTGAGGTCCAGAAACAGAGAAGGAAGGAGGGAAGGAGAAGGAAAGCGCTGGTGTGTGTTGGCAGAGGTTCAGCTGGCTGAGGAGAGGCTTACATTACAGTGGGAGGTGGTTGGAGAACACATTGTGAACTAGTAGCAACATATCTGCCTGTGTGTGCACCACGGAGCGAGCCTCTCCGTAGACTTTACCGTGAGCTCTCATTCGGTGCATACCAGATGCAGATGTCATAGAAATTCAGCGTAATGCTTAGTATTGTGCACCCACGGCGTACTGTGAACTGTTCTGTCCTGTGTGCAAAAGATAACCGACACCGCGTATCTCACCATTATCCCATTGCTATGCAGAGCACATCACTGTGTGAGTGAACAGAAGACTCCGTATAAGCCGTTGAATGAGGGGAGAAGGGCAGACCAGCACGTCCTATAGCAGTCACTGACGTGTGCCATTTGTCTTCCCTGCTTAATTAAAGGATCATAAGAGTTTATGAATCATATCCGCCATCACCGGCTAAATGAGATCGACTGTCCCCATGAAAGGATGTCGATAAATGACCTCCATGGTCTGCTTCTCACACGTCTGGCCCCCTAAAGGGAGAAAGAGATTTAAAACAAAACAAAACATCCGCATCCATGGTATGTGCTTTATTGCTAAACAACCGGCGTAGTGTACTTTCCTCTACGCAGTACAATCCTTAGTATTGTTTAACAAATGGACCCGATATCGATCAAATAATACTGTCGGAAAGTAGGATTTCCAATTTTTCCATATCCATTTGTAACTCAGAGAATGTCGAAATGAAAGGGTCCATTTTGGTTACATTTTTAAATTTGCACTCGTGATTTTACAGTGTAGGTAGGAGCCCCTAACCTGACTCCCACAGATGGGGGCGGTATTGAGTTAACACAATACAGCCTCCATCTGGGATTGTGCAGGGATTGGCATTGAAACCGTCTCGTGCCGAGGCGTACCAATCAACGGCAGCTACGGTCTGCGGGATCTTGCCGAGACTGGGTGTGAACGCCATCGAGATTTTCATTTCCTAGCAGGAAAAAACCTTTGCAGACCTAGAAATCAGGCGTATGCACATGGGTGCGTAGGCCAGTGGACATCAATGAAAGGAATAGAATACACCCGCACACTGTATTTGCTCGGTACATGAGTATTTTCTTTTTAATGCAACGTTTCGGTACATGAGTACCCTCCGGTACTCAACGTTTCTGAGCAAATACACAGTGTGGGGGTGTATTCTATTCCTTTCATTGATTTTCTTGCACCTTTAAAATTGGAAAATCTTTTTCTATCCTTGAAAGCAAGCGAAGACATGACCTACACATCCGACACAATAGGGGTTTATACTATGTATTCATTGCTGTGCATCTACGGCAATGGCGCCAAGTGTTGAACCTAAAGTTACTAGGCGTTACTATACGAGACGTGACGGTCAATCACCTGCCAACCATAGCTTGAACAAAGAAAAAGGACGTCTTTCTTCAGCGATTGCATTACAGAGATCCCAGATGGAAGTATACGTCGTTGTGAAACCAAATGTGAAGCAAGCGTTATAACATGCATGCATGCCTCTGCTCTGTAGATGTCTGTGCTGAGCCAAAGTCAATGCTCATTTTATCCAGAGGTTTAACTCTCTCATTGAGAGGCTGCAGAGTCTGATCCATCCGCTTAACCCATTCTGAACGGGAACCCATTTTGGTTTTAGCATCATGTTATGCTTTAGCTATTGAAAAATAGCAGATCTACAAGCTCATAGCGCGCCACTAGCTTGTAGGTCTGCTATTTTTTAAGAGTCGAAGAACGACTGACATTTTTTAGAATCTGATCTCAGGTCAGAATGAGTTAAAAACACTAGAGTCAGGCTAGTAGCAGTGGTGGAAAGTAACTAAGTCCTGTACTTAAGGTACAATTTGGAGGTATTTGTACTTTACTTGAGTATTTCCGATTTCCATTTCTATCACTTACTACTACTACTACTATAGTTAGTAGTAGTAGTAGTAGTATAGTAGTAATCTTAGTAGATTTTTTTTAACAATATATTTATTGCATTTTTTTTGGACAAACAGACAATACAACAAAACAATACATAATACAGACAATACAATTACTTAAAATGAAAAACAAACAAAAAACAAAACAATAACATACAGTACGTACATTCATAATAATAATAATGGCACTTGAATGGTATCAACAGAGTCAAACAACAAACAAGACTAAACAGCTGCAGAGAATACAATTAGACAATTTCCACCATTAAATAAGATAAGTCATTAACCGTAATATATTGAATAAACTTTCCCCATATCTTATCAAACATCTTCTGTTTATTCTTCAAAGTATACGTGATTCTTTCCAGAGGAAGACATAAAGACATAACTCCCTAAACCACTGAGCAAATTACTTTGTAGATTTAGATTATTATTACAAAACATACAATAACCACTTCAGCCCTATACATACATTTTGGACATTTAAAAATTGCTGATCTACAAGCTGAAGCATTGTGAGCTTGTATAAATCTACTATTTCCTAAAGATTTTTATACATTTGAAAACTTTGTAATATTGATACTTTTACTTACGTAGAAAAATGTGAGCTCTGTCCTTGGAAAATCTATTTGTGATGTAAGTATGGTCATCTAATATTAAGCACTTCATTAGTCTTCTACGCCAGTGGTTTTCAACCCTTTTCATGTCAAGGTCCATTATTTATTCTGCGTCTGAGCCACAGAACACCATTAGATGAGATTTAGCCTCTCATAGCCAAAACGTTAATTCATTCTTATTAGGAGATTAACATCTTATTAGGATGATCAAAATAACAATTATTCTACTTCTCTAATATTGTGTAGACTTCTTGTAAATAAAGTAATGCAGATGTTTAACAATAATGTAACTCTTGAGAGCATAAAATAATAATAATAATAATTTCACGCTCTCAAGAGTTAAAGATCTACAAGGGTCCATTTGGTTACCAACTCTCCATCATTCAGCCGGGGACCACCTGGAACCCCCTCAAGGACCACTGGTTGAAAACCACTGCTCTAGACCTGAGTTGGGTCTTTGCTTTCTTTCTGTCCACACCAAATATGTACAGCTGTGTGTGTGTGTGTGTGTGTGTGTGTGTGTGTGTGTGTGTGTGTGTGTGTGTGTGTGTGTGTGTGTGTGTGTGTGTGTGTGTGTGTGTGTGTGTGTGTGTGTGTGTGTGTGTGTGTGTGTGTGTGTGTGCGTGTGTGTGTGTGTGTGTGTGTGTGTGTGTGTGCGTAACGTATACGTGTGTGTTATTATCACAGACCCGTGTCACGTCCTATCATTGTTCCATAAGCGCTGCGATAACAAACTCGCTGCGTTCCTGAGCGCAACATTTCATATTCCCGAAACAATCGTAATGTCATTATCGCTGACAGTTTATTGATGAAATATGGTGAAAGAAAAACAATGCGGCCTCTGTGTGCTTGTAACGTCTCCCTGGATTGGTGCTGGTGTTGACAGCACGGGAGGGAGCCAGGCCTTGTAACGTCTCTCTGGATTGGTGCTGGTGTTGACAGCAGGGGAGGGAGCCAGACCTTGTAACGTCTCTCTGGATTGGTGCTGGTGTTGACAGCAGGGGAGGGAGCCAGGCCTTGTAACGTCTCCCTGGATTGGTGCTGGTGTTGACAGCACGGGAGGGAGCCAGGCCTTGTAACGTCTCCCTGGATTGGTGCTGGTGTTGACAGCACGGGAGGGAGCCAGGCCTTGTAACGTCTCCCTGGATTGGTGCTGGTGTTGACAGCAGGGGAGGGAGGGAGCCAGGCCTTGTAACGTCTCTCTGGATTGGTGTTTGGTGTTTTAAACATTATGTTATAATTTAGCTATTGAAAAATAGCAGATCTACAAGCTAAATCGTGAGCTAATATTCGAGGTCAGGCCTAAATCAGTTAAGCAAAACACGAGTACCTTTTCCACAAAGATTGAAATGGACAGCTCAGGGACTGGAGCAGCATTAATGCACTCCAAGAGATGTAGAAGCAGGCAGTACGCATGAAACCATCCATCTCTCTGGAACGCTGCTTTTCAAACCTCCTGTGCTCAAGGCACAGTTTTCTTCCTTCCAGGAAATAAAACGTCTGGGTTTCCGAGGTTAAAGGCACAGCAACAATGGACCCTTATGGGTCTGTATGTAACTAATGTATTGTAATGTTGAAGTGAAAAATCAAATGTTGAGAATCAGTGTTTTCTGTATGGCATGGAATGGAATGGAATGTACTTTATTAATCCCAGAGGGGAAATTGAATTTGTTACAATAGCAGCAACGTTCTTTCTGTGAGATCTGTTGTATATTTCAACTGGTTTCTTTCCCACCTCCTGAGTGCTCCTGTTCCTGTGCCTGGGCCAACATGACACTGCAGCTGCATCAGCAGCATGATGACACCGCTGGAGGTTTACCCTTCAATCACACTCACTTAAAGCATCCATTATACACCAGGAAGGAAGGGAGATGGAGGCGGAGAGAGAGAGAGAGAGGGAGAGAGAGAGAGAGAGAGATAGGGGAGATGCGGGAGAGATAATTTTCTATCACTCTCTGTACAGAATGTTTATTTGTTATTGTTTGTGGTTAAGCAAGTCTTGTGTGGCAATACTTGTGTGCAGAATGAGTGATTGTGTGTGTGTGTGTGTGTGTGTGTGTGTGTGTGTGTGTGTGTGTGTGTGTGTGTGTGTGTGTGCGCGTGCATGCGTGCGTGCATACAGTACACACACACACACACACACACACACACACACACACAGTTTGAGCAAACACAGGAACGTTGCTAGCTTAACAGAGAGCAGCAGGAACATCCTGACAGCCGGGTGCCTCCACCCTGTCACTGTCCACACCGTGTGTAGAGCATAGAGTATATATGATGAATAGAGAAGACACCCGAGTTCTCCTCCCATCCACTTGCATTAAGTAGCTCAAAAGCGCATGAGGCGATTTCACTCCTCCTTCCTGGTAGGAACAGAGTGCATTCTGGGATGGATTTGCCTCAAACACATGAACGCGCTGCCGTTGACTATCATTGTGCCGTTTGTGCGCGTTCACGTATGAAACATTCGTTCACGTGTCATGGCCCCAATCACATCACACATGCGCAATGATGGTCAACGGAGCAGCGCTGGCTCGAGCTGCAATGACAAATTCGGCCACTATGTCCATTTCGCCTCAGGGTTTCCTCTGGGTGCCTTCTCTATTCATATATACTCTAAGGCAGGGGTTTTCAACTGAGTATGAACCAGGGACCACCACCCTGACTGAGAATCAACCTGGGGACCACCACCCCGACTGAGAATCAACCTAGGGCTCCATTGTTGTGTTGGGAGGGGGGATATGGTCGTGGTGTGGGGGAAAGAAATGAACCTTCCATATTAAACTCATGTTGCTGTTCATTGTAACTTATTCTATGACTCAGTAAGCAGACACTTGCGATTCATTATGGGCACATTTCCTTATAATGGTGACTCAACCAGGCAATCCGGTATAGTTTCCCTTGAGATTCTAACTCACTTTTCTGTGGAAGTTCTTGACATCCGTCTTCCCAGTAACTGACAACATCGATGCGTCATCATTTGTCACCAGATTATTTACTGCATTGTTTCTCAACTTGTGGTCAATACAATAAATTCAAATACGAATCTTCACTTTCCTACATTACTAAATGCATGGTCAGGGACCACATAGGAGACAGACTGAGTGACAGAGCAGCAGGAACATCCTGACAGCCGGGTGCCTCCACCCTGTCACTGTCCACACCGTGTAGAGGAGACAGACTGAGTGACAGACGGACAGCAATTAGACTGCCAACTGCTCAACAGTTGGTGTTGAACGGTTGTTGTCATTTATAGCGCTCAACACTTTAGGGGGAACCACAACGACGCTTTGACACTTAAAGCACTTGCCATCCTAAAACTTTGATGTCCTCACAAGTAGTGTGTGTGTGTGTGTGTGTGTGTGTGTGTGTGTGTGTGACACGTGTGTGTGAATGAATGAATGAATTTTTATTTTCGTGTCTTGTCGTTAAGACCCATCCCTTACGGGATTATAAGACACCAACAACATAAATAAACAATATCACGTTCACTTCCCACACAGAAGTTACACAAAGTATTTGATCAAAACAAAAACTGAAATAAGCATTATCATAAAATAAAATACATCACATATAAGTTTTCTTTGTCCGTATGTCCCAAGCTTTCTATTATATTCTGCTAATGCAAATATCTTTTGTTCGAAAATCCATCTCAGTCGCTCTACATCACTTAACCACATCAGATCTATATTTTTACATCTGTTAAATAACTTTTGACGTAGCTCATGATACAACGGGCAATAGAAAAGAAAATGGAACTCATTCTCAATATCATTTTTATCACAGTAGGTGCAAATACGTTCTTCTTCTGTAACTCCTCTATACCTCCCAGTCTCAAGGTGCAAGGGCAAGATCCCAGAACGAAGTTGGGCACATAGGGGTCTTTGTCTTTTGGATAATGGGGCACAAACATACTTTTCACTAGCGTAACAGCTTTTTATCGTAACAAATGTTCTCAGCTTTGGTTTGTACAATATGACCTGTGACCATTTGTTCTGAAATAAACTATAAAGTGTGTATGTAACCATGGAGATGTTTACAACCCTGTTATTTAGAAAACTGTCATGTAACCCAGTTCGTACAAGAGTGTTTGTTGCACTATTGCACTTGCCCATGCACCTTTTACTGATACATCCCAGTTGAAAATCTTCCTAGCAACTCTGTTCTCTGGCATTCTGATTAGTCGGTTCCATAACATGCGGCCATCATGCTGTGTGTGTGTGTGTGTGTGTGTGTGTGACACGGACAAATGTGTCTGTGACAAAGACTTGACCTCGTCTGTGACAAATTTTTGATTTTCTTTTACACCATCTTACACACCATTATAATGTTCTTATTTTGATCATAAGACCCAATTTCTGATTTATGACAACACTATGTATGGCACATTATGAGTTCAACTCAAATGGGTTTTTTTCAAACACCCACAAACTCTGTAACTCAGAGTTACAGAGCTGTTATGGTCATTTAGGGCTAGCACTTTATGTGAGTCTGGTAACATTGTTGTCCGCTCATTTGTATGTTTGTGGCAAAAATTTAATTTTGACCAAAATGTCCACCACAAGCCAACATGGCGATGATCCCTGTGTGTGTGTGCGTGCGATGGCTGCGTGCCTGCGGGTGTACATGTGCCCGCTGGTACTGCAGGAGACTCTCTGGTTTCCCCACAGTGGCTGCGGTGAGGAGGACCCCGGGCGGGGGTGACACCATGACACTGTGTGTGTTTACTGTCAGGAGGTGTTGAGGGTGATACACTGGGACCGGCCCTGTGTGGTGCCATGAGGCCACACGCTTACCTCTCTGAGTCACACTCAGCCAGCTGGCTGCATTCATTCTAGTCTCGCGTTGCCAGACTGTTGCCTCTCGCAATTTCCAAATGCTTCCATCATACAGTCTGGAGCAACGGCAGTTCTATCATGAGTAAAATATAAAGCAGTGGAGCCTCCTCCCCACTTCCGTTTTGTCTTTACAGTCGTGCAAAGTTATCCTAATATAAATCTAAATTATCTAAGCAATAGCATATATAGCTTGTTGCTTGTTGAATGGAAATGGAAATGAAAAAATAAACTCTAAAGATATTTTAAAATATATTTTCGACTTTTCGTGAACAAATTCCTTACTCGGATTTCGGGATGTGTATGGTTCCAGACTCTACAGTATATAGCATTCAGAGTGTGTGAAATAGTTGTCTGGCTACGCGAGACTACATTCATTCAACTCATTTGAGAGTCTCTCTCTCTCTCTCTCTCTCTCTCTCTCTTTGTGCTGTGTAGTTTGGCTGGTTTACTGTGTTCCAGGTGTATTTGTTGCAGTAGCACTGTCTGATTTACACTCTCTCTCACACACTGTATGATTTCATATGTAAAGAAGCTTAACGAGTCATCATTTGTGGTTGGATGAGTTTCATGTGCTCATATTATCTGTAAAATGCAAGTCTAAATATGGTACAGTTATAGTACTACAGCTACAGCTCTGTTTGACTCACCAGTACGGTAGGGATCCAGAACTGTGAAGGAACCAGATTTGGAATAGTTTCCGGAGGCGGTTTCATCCCACTGTCAGAGCTGGTACTGTACAGTATGTGGACTTCACGTCTGCTATGCAATTTCAACACATTTGGTTCTAGTACCTTTTCAAATTTCAAGGGCCGCCATATATCTGAGGGTGTGCAAATGGAACCAAATGGACCCGTTAGGGTAAGAGTTATCCATTTAGAACCCCCTCAAGGAACCCTGAGGGTCCATGTACCCCACCATTAGGCCAGGGGTTCCCAAACTTTCTATTACCTCGGAGCGGCGAACAGGGGGGTTTCACCGCTGAAAATCCTGGTGACGCACGGTTATAGATTCACAGTCGGGAAAACTTGGGATTCCCTTCTCTTGTACCAGTGGGACATGTCTCGCATACCAGCACCGGTACACGTACCAGAGGTTGGGAACCTTTGCTGTAGGCTATGAATATAGGAATGTGCATGTGTGGACAGTAGAGAGTGTCTGTTGTACCAGTGGCCTATTAACATTTGACACCCCATCATTCAGATGTAACGCAGTCATGGCTACTGCCAGATACAGTCTTGTTTATCCACACACTCACTCAATCATACACACACCCACACACACACACACACCCCGTCCCCCGCACACGCACGAGTACACGTCTGCAAACACACCATGCACCGTGCACAGTTAATCTTCTTTTTAAAGCTGCGTTATCGCACCATATTTCATAAGGGAAACAGTTTAGAAGCAGCAGTGATAAATGACTCCCAGTCAGATATATTGGTTCCTTGAGTGTTCCCGTTAGATTTATAACCGATTTAACTGAGCCTTTGCTTTGACTCCCCTAATATTTATGTTAAACTGTCAGGCTAAATGACTGGTATTGCACAGACGCACGGACACACACACACACGCACACACACACACACACACGTATACATAAGCACGCACACGCGCACACGTACACACACACACCAGAGGAATGCCAGCATTGTGAAATTTGAGCCCCCCGCAGTGGCAGGGAAAAAGGAGTGCTGTGTCTCTCCTTGCGGGCTAACAGCAGTATCTACAGTATCTACGGCTAACAGCAGTATCTACAGTATCATAAACCAAACAGTGGAGTCAATGTGGAAGGAAAGCCCACAGAAACATTAAATTCCCATTGACAATGAATGGATACTTTTAGTGTCTTAGCAAATTGACATAGTGTCTATTTTACGTCATGATGATAAGAGCTCCCCTCACTTCACACGGGTGTGATTTCATTTACTTTATTTGAGCTTGTAGATCTGCTTTGATGCTTTTGAATTTGAATCCTGGAAACAGTTTTTGACATAACGAGGTTTCCAATCCGTCCGACAGACGATATTAAGGTCAGGTTTGTTTTATAATGCATTTATAAAGTGGCCTAAAATGCATTATAAGGACCTCTACAGTGTGATTATAAGGCATTATTTATAACACAGCAAAACAGATTAAATAATACCGTCGGCAAAAAATAAAAAATCCTGGGCGTTCATTTATCAACTTGTAACTCAGAGATATTGTACGGAATTGTAACCAAATGGTTTGAGTAAAAGTACAAAAGTATTGGTATTAAAGCACCAAAAGTAAAATAGCACTCATTGTGCAGACATTTACTAGACATTTGCTAGTTTTCAAATGAATCCATGCCAAAGTGAGAGTCAACCATGGAGAAAAGAGGATGAGAGAGAGAGAGAGAGAGAGAGAGAGAGAGAGAGAGGGGGGGGATGAGGATGGGGAACGGCGAGGAGGAAGAGAGGAGGGAGAATAGCCGAGAGGAGCAGCATAGAAGAAACGGAAGAGACAGGAAGAGGGAAAATAAGGGGAGTGGGAACCTTATCCTGGAATAGCCGTGCAGCAACCAGAGCTGCTGCTTGCTGACTCCTCCCCCCACTCTCCCCCTCATGTTCTCTCTCTCTCTCTCTCTCTCTGAGGCTCTCTCCCAGCCTGTCATTTGACCGGGCAGTTCACAGAGGCGAGTAGCTGAGCAACCAGAGAAGGAAAACGGGAGGGGGGGTGGCAAGAAAAAAAGAAAGAAGAAGAGAGGTCTGAAGGAACGGCGATATGGAATGAGAGGAGAGAGGAGGAGAAGATTCATCTCATGGCGAGTGTGCTGGAGTCTTTCCTTGGCATTTTAATGACTCATATTTCTTTTTTTTACCAAGTAGCATTATGAAAACCTTCCTCTAGAGCGGATCGCTCCTGTTGTTTGTGAAGTGGGATCTGGAGCGTGGACTTTTTAAAACTCTTACAACTCCCTCTCTTTCTGAGTCTGTCTCGCCTGCTGTGGAGCTTCATCTGACACCTCTCTATGGGATTATAATCTGTCTGAAGGATCGCACAGGCCCCCAACTAGCCCCCTCTTCACCCTACCCCCCGCAACCCCCTCGTCCTAACTGGCTGCTTGTGTGTGTTGTGCATGTGAGAGTAAGAGAGAGAGAGTGTGTGTGTGTGTGTGTGTGTGTGTGTGTGTTGGGCCATGCCCACCCCTGCTTGTGGTCCAGCCATCCACGGGGGTACAACATGAAGGGGGGGCACCACCACCATCATCATCTTCCTCACAGGGGCTGTGGCTGCCAACACTTGTTTCGTAAAGTCCTGGTCAAGTGTGGCTGCTGCTATGCTCGAGTCAGAGGTCAGTGTCCATGTGCGTGCGCACACCACACACACACACACACACACACACACACACACACAGCAGTTTCACTTTGTGCAGGTATATATGCAGATGATGTGAGTGTGCATGCATGTGTGCATACGGTTGTGTGTGTGTGTGTGTGTGTGTCCGTCCGTGCGTGTTTGTGTTTCATGCTGAGCTCTGAGGCAATAAGTCCAACAGACAACAGTTATATCTGAATCTCCTCTTCCTCTGCCTGTCTGTTCCATGTGTGTGTCTGTGTCAGGTGGAAACCTCATATGTCCAAAATACTGTTACCGGCACTGAAAATAAAAATAAAACAGCAAAAAGTAGCAGATGCACAAGCTTCGCTTCGAGCTTTGCAGAACGTCTACTTTTGATGCTTTTCGCGTGGGTTTCTGCCCCGACATGCAGCGAGGACATAGTATTCCCCTCTCCACATTGTGCTCAGATGTGTGTCCAGTCCAGCCACCCCCATGCAGTCTGATCTGTCTCCCTGTCCAGTCCAGCCACCCCCATGCAGTCTGATCTGTCTCCCTGTCCAGTCCAGCCACCCCCATGCAGTCTGATCTGTCTCCCTGACTGTGTTCCTGCCGGCCTGCGTCGTGTGTTAATGGTTTAAGTGTGCCGAGCCGCGCTCCTCTCCTCTGTGCTCTCTCTGCTCGCCTCCAGCTGAAGCAACAGATGTGTGTGTGTGTGTGTGTGTGTGTGTGTGTGTGTGTGTGTGTGTGTGCACACGTGCACACAGAGTATACTCTTCCTACAGATCTCTGTAGCTATATATATACTGGAGCTGGAAAGTGCAGGATAGCCGTCACACATTCTTCTCTCAGAAGATATGGAGAGAAGAAGGAGATGGAGAGAAGGAAAGAAACAGAAAGGCAGAGAGACCAAAGAGATGGATGGAGAGAGAGCGAGTGAGTGAGAGAGAGAGTATGTGTGTTTTGGACTTTAACCCATTCTGAACGGGGACCCATTTCTGTGTTAGCATCATGTTATGCTTTAGCTATTGAAAAATAGCAGATCTACAAGCTCATAGCGCGCCACCGAGTGGCGCGCTGCGAGCTTGTAGGTCTGCTATTTTTGAAAAATCGAAGAACGACTGACATTTTTTAGAATCTGATCTCAGGTCAGAATGGGTTAATCAGACCAGTGTGTGTCCAGTGGAAACCTCGTTTGAATCTGATCTCAGGTCAGAATGGGTTAAAGAGAGGGCATATTATCTGTTAGGATGAGTTGGATGTCAGTCAGGTACAGTAGCTATACCGTTACAGGTATAGAAACCTCTGAAAGCTTGACTACTTTAGTGTGACAACGACAAAGTCCAGGTCCGTCCCTGTCCCTGCGCTAGAGAGGGGCCTCTGATCCGGGTGCATGCTCTGAGGTGGCTGGGGAAGAAAGCTAGGATTGAGGTTAGGGTTAGAATTGGGGGTGAGAGGGTTAGGGGTAGGAGGCAGAGTGTTTGTGGAGAGTGACTGGGTGGGGGAGAGAGAGGCCAGGGCATTGCTCCTGATTGTACGTAAAAAATCTTTTGCTGTAACCTCTCCTTCGGAGGACTGTAAAGAGTGTGTGTGTGGCCTGATTAAAGTGTTCCCTATTGGATGAAATCCTGAAAAACCGAATGATTTGTGATTTGATGATTCCTGCAAAAGTGTGCTTTTAGGTGGTAACTGTGTTTATGGAGTAGTCAGTAGTGCGTGTGTGTCTGTGTCCTTAAAGTATATTTTTGTCAGTAGTCGTTTATGTGTATGATCTATTGTATGAAAAAATAGTGGTGTCCAGGAAGTTAATCTCTGTTGGATGAATTATGTTTTGGATGGTTATGGAAGCATGGTGTGTGTTCAAAATCTGTAAAAAATGTATCAAACTGTTGTAAGGTGTGTGGCCAGAGCCCTATGATGTCATCTAAAAATCTGAAATACATGGTGGGTATGTATGTATGTATGTATGTGTGTATGTGTATGTATCTACAGTATGCAGCACGTGGACGGATCAAACATTCCTCTGTCCCAAACTCAGGCAGCCGAACAAAACAGCAGTAATCCCCCTGCGGTCTCCCCCCCCCCTCTCTCTCTCTCCTCTGTTGTGTTGTTTGCTAATAATGAAGTGCAACAGGAAGAGCGCTGGTCCATTAGACCGGTGTGGTTGAGTAAAAGCAGCGGGTGGCTCTACATTTTGAAAACTAGCATCACACATTTAGTTGCTGTCTGCCTCATCTCCTATGTTTAGGGGGTAGGGGTACATTAAGTCCTGCCACACACGTCTTCTGACGGGTTCAAAAGGTTATCTCTTACTGTACCTGCCAAGCCCGTCTTGCATCTTGAAACGAACGAGAGAAAACAGTCGAAGGAACGGTCATCGGATCGGATAGTGTCCCATAATGGTCACGATCTTCAGCGGAGTATATCTCCGAACTATAATCCTCTGATTTGGTGAGATGAGATAAAGTATGCTCTTAGGGTGGCATTAAAAGGCTGGCGCATCGCTCCGGTTGGCATATTATGTCTCGCATGCTAGTTGGGGACGGACAGGATGCTCTCTTACTTCCGGTTTCAAAATGGCCGATGACGGACCCACAAATTGTAGTAATTTTGTAGTTTTTGCCTGGAAATCTACGGTAAGGTGCCCGAAAACATGCCGGCAGGAAAGATGATCACACTACAGGGTCACACAAAAGCATCAGTGCGTCGATTTGCGCCTTGTTTTCGAGCTTGCTCGATAACAATCCTGAAAAGTTACTTTATTTGACAGGGACAATGTTCATTAATCCACACGTCAGTTTTCACATCCATGTAAATGCGTTAACACCCTGATTGCACAGGACGGAGTTCTCCGCCCTATCAATTAGTAAGGCCCAGCACTCAAGACGACGACATGCGATGACATGCTTTTATACTTTTCAGTAAAAATAGCAATACTGCAGTGTAGAAATACTCATTAAAGTCTTGTTTTCCGGAGCTCTCTTGGAATAAAAAGTACCTCGAGCTTGTAGATCATCTGTCAAATCGCTGATGTATAGATTTCAAAGTGCTCTTTTCTTCTTTTCAGTGGTGGAAAGCCATTTGAAAATAGCAGATCTGCTATTTTCAAAAGATTTGTATACATTTGAGAATTTGAAATGGGACATAGGCCTATATGCATAATGCGTACTTTCTACTTTTAGTACTTTAAGTACATTTTGATGGCAATACTTTTACTGAAGTCAATTTTGAATTCTGGACTTTTACTTGTGACAGAGTATTTCTATATTGCAGTATTGATACTTTGAAATATTTGAGCTTTTTTTTCCCTCTCTTTCCTCCAATGCACACACTGTACATTACCCTCCATCATATTGGCTGGAGGAGGTGAAAGCTAAAACAACAGGGGTGTCTAATATAATGGCTGCGTACAGGTTTACACATAAGGTTTCCATGTTTGCATTCCATTGTACAAGCCAGTATCAAAGGGGGATCTGCAACAGTCAAGCGACCACTGTGGCCTCCTCAGCTTTGTGGGGAGGGTCCGGGTGGTGGTGCTGGTGGTGGGGGGGCTTTCGTGAGGTGCTGGGCTTTCATATTATTGGCCAACATTCTTTGGATACATACCTCAGATGCCTCCGAGTTTAATCTCTTATGTAATGGAGAGAGTCTCGGTTTCCATCGCCAGCAGCAGCAGCACCCCACGCCTTCACTGTTATCATGTTATCATAGCAAACACAGACCATTCTAGGTATTAACGCACTTTAGAGAATGTAGGGAGATTTTTTTTTAGAATGATGGGTCTCCGCCATGAAAGATAAGGGGGAAAAAACACGAGAGCCATAATGCCCAAAGCCCAGTAGTCTCCCCTCGTTGCAGTAAACTGCAGTACATTTAAGTGTACTAAAAGGGCTTGCTTTGGATCCAATGTGAGGTTTCTAATGTGTAACAAAAAAATATGATCGTCAGATGTTTTGTATTTTAGCCTCTTAGAAGCAGGAAGCCTCTTGATCCCATTTTTACGAGCCGAGCTGTAGGAGTCTACAGCCTCTTGGATAAAAGCCTGCGCTATAAAAAAAACAGTCGTTCAGACTGCAACATTAATAATATTAATGTGAAGCTGTTACTGTACGCTGCGTAAAAACGCCTTCCTCTGTGCAGGGTATCTTTTTGCTAGGCTTCCATCTCTGCACTTCATGCATTCTATTTGAACTCAGTGGAAATCTGAATGACGCATAATATCCCTGCTGTCGGGCAGAAACCTCTGTATTCTTAACTTTTTGTATTATTTGTTTCGTGAATTAACGCTGCAGTGTCACACAAAAGCATGGAAAGTAGCAGATACGAGCAGTTTTAGATTCCACCCGGCAGCGACTATATTCAGTAGTATTAATCCTATATATGATTCACATTATGTACTGCAGGGTGGCCTGCTCAACTCATTTAGTCCTCCTCAGAAGCTCAGCTTACAGCCTTTTTGAATGCCTGCTACATGCCCCCTCTGCCCTACCCCTCTGCTACATGCCCCCTCTGCCCTACCCCTCTGCTACATGCCCCCTCTGCCCTACCCCTCTGCTACATGCCCCCTCTGCCCTACCCCTCTGCTACATGCCCCCTCTGCCCTACCCCTCTGCTACATGCCCCCTCTGCCCTACCCCTCTGCTACATGCCCCCTCTGCCCTACCCCTCTGCTACATGCCCCTCTGTCCTACCCCCCTGCTACATGCCCCTCTGTCCTACCCCCCTGCTACATGCCCTGAGGTACTCCACCATACGGGGGTTATTGTCTCAGTCCTCTCAGGCCATACGGGGACTTCCTACACATGTTGTCCTGTCCTACACTGAAACTTCCTGAGTGTTACTTGATTTCACTCTGACGTGGAGGGTGGGGGGTGGCGGGCTACGCTGCAGGGTGAGGATGGAACGGAACCGCATCGCGGGTGGTGCCGAACGGAAGCAGCTAGGTGGCGCCATCGACAATTCGTCCGTCCCGCAGGGAGTTCCTTATTTACTGTTTTATTTTTTCCCCCTCTGAAGGCGAGGCGAAGGGCTAAATAGAGCACTAAACCATTGATGAGATTTAGCCTATCTAAAACTAAGAATATTTTGTTATCGTTGGATAGGATCTTTTCCACAATTCCATGCTGTATTGATGTGGTACCATGAGGAGAGATAACAGGCAATCAAAATCAATCAATTATTTTAATTATTTTATGTATTAATGCAGATGTTAAACAATAATTTAACTCTTGAGAGCTCTATAAGGGTCCATTTTGTTACCAACTTTTCATTTACCTGGGGACCACCTGGAACCTCCTCAAATACCACCGGTATGGTCCCCGGACCACCGGTTGAAAACCACTACAGAGTTCTAGGCCACGTCTCTTCCCTTATCTCGCTGTGTTCTCTCATCTGAGAGTTTTTAACTCATGACAAATGTTTTCCGTTGACGCGTGTCGTCATTCATTTTCCTGACAGTGGTGACTGGAAAGTAACATGTAATGAAAGTATAAGCATTTATGCTTTTAGGTATTTTCTTTTACTTTACTTTACGGAGTATTTCCATTTTAAATACTATACTTTTACTCCCCACTACTATCTCAGAGGCAGATATTGTACTTTTACCCCACTACAATTATTTGAAAACTGTCGCCTAGTTACTTAACCCATTCTGACCGGGCACCCATTTTGGTGTTATAGCATCATGTTATGCTTTAGCTATTGAAAAATAGCAGATCTACAAGCTCATAGCGCGCCACCGAGTGGCGCGATACGAGCTTGTAGGTCTGCTATTTTTTGAAAAATCAAAGAACGACTGACATTTTTAGAATCTGATCTCAGGTCAGAATGGGTTCACCAGACCAGTGTGTGTCCAGTGGAAACCTCGTATGAATCTGATCTCAGGTCAGAATGGGTTAACCACTCCAGCCCTATACTATATACATTTCGGCCATTTTTCTAATTTTGAAAGACGTCGATACTTTTGTACTTTTACTCAAGTACATTTCTCGCACTTTTACTTTTACAACAGAGTATATTGCTATACTTATAATTAAGTAAACCATTTGAGTACTTGCCCCACCACTGTTAATTGCCCAGTACATCTAGTACAGGTTGCCCTCCCAGTGTGAGGATTATATGTTAAGTCTTATTATTACGGGGACTTGGAGTGAACCTCCCTCTCCCTCCCGCTGCTTCTGTTGTGGTGTTTGCACCAGAAACACTGGTGACCATGTGGGTCTACCGAGTTGGCCTGCAACGCCAGAACAATGGCTTCTGTTTCAGAGTGTATATATGCTCACTTTCCAGGAAGACAAAAGGCCTGTTTCCAT
>NC_137866.1:9310350-9315350 GCF_963924005.1 Protomyctophum bolini
GTATGGACTTGAAGCTGTCAGTCAGTGACATCACTGACGAATCCTTGACTCTTTTTTCCTCTCTTCTTCTTCTTCCCCCTTCATGGGCCCCTTGGGGGCGCTGGGCCTCGGTGCATCGCACCGGTTGCACCGTCGATATGTACGCCACTGCAAAGGGCTCTTTAGCTCTGCGTGATACTTCAGCGTTCTCCCCCTTCCTTTGGTGTGATGTGTCTTCAGTGAATCACATGAAAGATTGAGTAAGTGGAGCGCAGGCAGGGTGAGCAGGCAGGGTGAGCACTGAGCAGGCAGGGTGAGCACTGAGCAGGCAGGGTGAGCAGGCAGGGTGAGCACTGAGCAGGCAGGGTGAGCACTGAGCAGGCAGGGTGCGCAGGCAGGGTGAGAGAGGGGAAACACAGAGCAAGGGTTTTGGCCCCAGTTCCCTCTTCCTCGTCCCCAAAGACTGTGTGATGGAGGCCTGGAGGACAATCTTTCCATAACAGAGCAGAAAGCAAAGCACACACACACACACACACACACACACACACACACACACACACACACACACATACCGTACACATACATGCACACACACACACACACACACACACACACACACACACACACAGACACACACACACACACACACACACGCACACGCACACACAGGACCCACACTATTTATGAAAGATACAGAACCTTATTAAAAGGTGATAGTAGTAGGTTTTCTCCCCTCAGCCATTGCGGCATTAATCAAACTGCCCCGCCGATAGGATGGTTCTGAATACAGTGGAGACCTCATGTTTTGTATTGTCTTTGTGATTAGTTTTTCTGTGCTACAGTATGTGTTGTTTTGTTGTGGGTGTTTTGAACAGACTGTGTAGATGAATATCCTTCGGGACAATAAAGAGTATTATTATTATGTTGTTTGGATTGTGGAGGTGCGTGCAGGCGGGGGGGGTGGGGGCGAGTTGTGACTTAATCACTTAAAGGAGTAGTTCACCTAGAAAATGACTTATTTTCCATTAATATACACACTCCGTGAAGCCTTCAATTGATGGATTTTTGTTTGTTTTTAGTGCATTCCTAAGCCAATAATGTGATGATTGGCGCATGCAGGAGTCATCAAATGATTGGCTCAGGAATGCAACAAAAACAGAACATCAGTGATTGATTGCATAAGTACTTTTTGGGGCTGAACTACTTTAAGACCCATTTACTTTGTTGTACGACAAAGAGCGAAAATAGCCCCATCTGCAAGCTCACAACAGCTTGTGGTGAGCTTGTAGATCTGCTATTTTCGAAGACATTTGGTGTAGTAAGAGTAAATTTAGACTCCTGGGTCAACTGAGTGTATATAGGGTTTAAGTGGTTTAATAGCAGAGGATGGGAACATGCCTCTAACCCTGAGAACAACTGGCTGTTATGTCTGGGAAAAGCTTTTCTACATACTGGCCCAGACAGGCGCTTATACAGTGATATGACACGTGCATGTCTGCATTGACCCACACTTAAAACCGGGAAAGCAGCTGTGCCATTTTAGATTTAAGCTCAGAATCAGAATCAATCTTTGTCACAACACATTACAAGTAACATGGGTGGAATTCTTGGTTGTGCAGGGCTGCAGGCTCATCATTGCAGTTAAAAGATAGAGAAAAACAAAGTGCGTAGTACATGAGTCATGACTAATCTACATGATACTGTATGTATGCATAAAAATAAATAAGTTGATGTAGCCCACGTGTATAATATAGAGTCTCTATTAAAACAAGAGACAAATTCACTGTCACCAGACCTAGTTCTTGTTCAGCAGTCTAATTGTTGACAAATAGAAACTGTTCGTGGTGCTGCTCTTGATGATGGAAACGTTTGCCCGGCCGTTGGGGGCGGCAGTGGCTTGAGCAAGCTATGGCTGGGGTGATGGATGTCCCTGATGATGTTTTCAGCCTTAGCCACACAACGTACACACAACTGTATAGCAACAGAGGCTTTTCAGAAAACTCTTAAGATTACAGTAATGGCCAAACCGTCCATACCAATGAAAAATGGGTTAATTTATCCATCCATTTTTTACATTTGAGAGAATTCCACACCCACAATGCAAATGTATTTGTGCCCATGAGCGCACTACTTTGTGCACGTGTTCAGGTGGCCAAGTCACACCGTGATGCGTATGCAGAGTATGCAGAAGTGCCGTTCGCGCGCGTGTTTTGACCTCTGCGTTTTCCAACCAAGCTCTGTGGCTTTTGGACTACTGGACAACCACAGCGGGGCTTTGGTTCGGAAAGAGCACGGAAAGATTCTAGTCTGTAACGTTCTCAGAGTTCTCAGAGTATTACTCGGGGAGGAATGAAGAGGCGAGGCTCAGAGAGACTGGCCAAGACAGATAAATGAGACCGGAACAAACATGGACTGTTTGTTGATGGTGTGCTGTTGCTTTTTAGACTAATCACCTTTTATCAAAGCCTTCCAGACTCTGGCTGCTCCTCTATACGAGGACTCTGCCAGCCTGACACGGCGCAGCACGGTTGATTTTGACAGCAAATTTCGCGTTAGTGTAATAGTCAAAGTGTTTTGAATACATTTAGTTTTATATTCACATTTTAGTCAACTGAAATGTTTTAGTGTTAGTCTAGATTTAATCGACTCCATATCATAAGATTTTAGTCAACTAATTCTACAGTTGATTTTGTCGACATTTTTGACATTGAAAACCTTTTCAATGTCTACCTTTTTCTTATTATGCTAATTGGAATAATACAGGCATAGAATCTATTCAATAATAAAACCTAACAAAGAACGAGTCAGTAATTTACCGTACATTTAAATGCAGAGAGAGCAGACAACATTGCTGAGAGAAAGTGCTGATGCATTCAAAGTGCAATATAGATAAAGTGCAATTCATCTCATCTGATAACTTGATGAAGGTTGGGTGGCTGCCCAGCCCTGAACCGCTGATATAACCAAGTGTTCTGTTTTTATCAGCGCCTCTGTATCATATGAAAAGCTGACAGCAAAGAACTGCCTCGTTTGAGGCAGTGCTGTGATTGACTGATTGTGATCTTATTCCCATTTTAATTTAGCTCCCTCCTTCCCACTGGCAGCCTCCGTTCTTTCTAGTCCAGGGCTCTTCTCAGTATGTGAGTGGGAGATTTAGCAAGAAATTTAAATGAAATACAGCAGGGTTTCTGAAAAGTGGTGCAATTCCAGGGGTGCCGCAGAATACTTAATATATCACTTCAGTTCACTTAGACCAAGGACCCCTTAGCTAAGAGAGAGATGAATTGTGTTGCACATTTTCCATAGATTTCATACATAAGCTTCATAGACAATTTACAATTTAAGCATTTTGCAGCCACTCCTAATCTAGAGTGATTTACAGTAAGCATGGAAAACACAAGGTATACTGTAGAAATGTCATAGGTAAACCAAGACCCTATCATCAGTCCAGAGTAGACAGTATACAGTAGAAGATTGGGAGTGAGTCTGCAGTTCTAATGGGGAGTTCATTCCACAGTTTGGGAGCCAGAAGGGAGAAGATACATGGAGCGTTGTCCCGGATGTTTTAGGGAAGGAATTCTGACTGCTTTCCTGTGTCAGCTGATCTGAGTGAACGGGGGGGGGGGGGGGTGTAGGGTTGGATCAGGCTTTGGAGATTTGAGGGTGCCATATACCTTCGCTTGACAGCACTATCACCAGTGTTGTTTAAAGTAATGTTTTTTGTTTACTTTACACATTATCTTTTCTATTAATGTTGAATTAATGTTAATGTTGGTTTTCAGACATTTGACAACTTAAACCCTCAATATAACGTAACCTTGACCGTTGGCTCCGTACTTGGTCTGCTCCTTTTACCTTTTACACCATACCATCCACAAGCTCACAACGTGTGGACTTACTGTATGTCGTCGTCGTCCCCCTCCCTGGATATGGAAGGCTGGGGTTCAAGTGCTTTAAGTGGTTTAAACACTCGACCTAAACCCCACTTGGACGCCGCACTGGATCGTTGACCTGATTTCCACAGTCAAACGGGCATCCAGTTGGCATCGGGCTCTCTGCCACTGAGGGCTTTTTCATAAGCCTTCATTAGGACATAAGTGGCTGACTCAACTGTTCCACACTGTGCCATTGTCACTGTGGATTCACGTCTGCGTCATACGGTCAATGTGAGCTCTGTCTTGCTCTGTGTCTTAAGGTCTCTCTGATGAGTTCCACTGATAAGAGATGTGTTGCAACACTGACACTGCTTAGAGAGAGTCCCCCCTGATTCAGTGCTCTGACAGTACTACCAGTAAGATGGGTGACAGCAGACTGCTGGGCGAGCGCTGGTCCTTTGGCATGGGGGGTCAGATCAGGATGAATTCTGTACTGGCCATATATGGAGCGTGTCTTGAGTGTACAGGGTTTGATGAGGTCAGATCAACATATGAAATGTCAGAACAGGTCAGCTCCATATATGGAGATCTAAGGGTGGCAGCGGGGGCTGCAGTGTCTTGAGTGTACAGGCTTTGATGAGGGCCCAGGTAGGGCCGGGCCTTAATCTTTGGGCCTGTTGAGAACTCTAGTTTTCGCCGGGTGCCAGGCACGGCTGCACTAATAGCTTTGGGGCAGGCCCGTCTAGAGTTTAAATGAACAAGTATCAGTCAAAAGGCAGTTATCGAAGGATGGATGGGGAAGGATCAACATATGGAATGTCACAGTTCTCCCGGTCTATTCTCCATCTTCTCCTCCTCTGACACACAGCAGTGTTTCAGTTTCACTGGGCTGCCTTGTGTTCACTTATCCCCCCAACACACACACACACACACACACACACACACACACACACACACACACACTCACACAAAACACTCCACCTCTTTCTCCCTCGTTTCTCTGCCATCCATTCAAGTACAACATGACATCCAGCAGAAGTCTGAAAGCACGGCTAGCGTGCTAGCTAGCGTCTCATGGAGCTCCGGGGATACGGCTCTGGTTGCTTTAGTATAACAAACACACTGCTTTATATAGAACTGAGATAG